>NW_027362769.1:183325257-183624559 GCF_046119375.1 Phyllobates terribilis | reverse complement strand
GGATGTAACTCAGGATCAGTAATGTAATGTATGTACACAGTGACTGCACCAGTAGAATAGTGAGTGCAGCTCTGGAGTATAATACAGGATGTAACTCAGGATCAGTAATGTAATGTATGTACACAGTGACTGCACCAGTAGAATAGTGAGTGCAGCTCTGGAGTATAATACAGGATGTAACTCAGGATCAGTAATGTAATGTATGTACACAGTGACTGCACCAGCAGAATAGTGAGTGCAGCTCTGCAGTATAATACAGGATGTAACTCAGGATCAGTAATGTAATGTATGTACACAGTGACTGCACCAGCAGAATAGTGAGTGCAGCTCTGGAGTATAATACAGGATGTAACTCAGGATCAGTAATGTAATGTATGTACACAGTGACTGCACCAGCAGAATAGTGAGTGCAGCTCTGGAGTATAATACAGGATGTAACTCAGGATCAGTAATGTAATGTATGTACACAGTGACTGCACCAGCAGAATAGTGAGTGCAGCTCTGGAGAATAATACAGGATGTAACACAGGATCAGTAATGTAATGTATATACACAGTGACTGCACCAGCAGAATAGTGAGTGCAGCTCTGGAGTATAATACAGGATGTAACTCAGGATCAGTAATGTAATGTATGTACACAGTGACTGCACCAGCAGAATAGTGAGTGCAGCTCTGGAGTATAATACAGGATGTAACTCAGGATCAGTAATGTAATGTATGTACACAGTGACTGCACCAGCAGAATAGTGAGTGCAGCTCTGGAGTATAATACAGGATGTAACTCAGGATCAGTAATGTAATGTATGTACACAGTGACTGCACCAGCAGAATAGTGAGTGCAGCTCTGGAGTATAATACAGGATGTAACTCAGGATCAGTAATGTAATGTATGTACACAGTGACTGCACCAGTAGAATAGTGAGTGCAGCTCTGGAGTATAATACAGGATGTAACTCAGGATCAGTAATGTAATGTATGTACACAGTGACTGCACCAGCAGAATAGTGAGTGCAGCTCTGGAGTATAATACAGGATGTAACTCAGGATCAGTAATGTAATGTATGTACACAGTGACTGCACCAGCAGAATAGTGAGTGCAGCTCTGGAGTATAATACAGGATGTAACTCAGGATCAGTAATGTAATGTATGTACACAGTGACTGCACCAGCAGAATAGTGAGTGCAGCTCTGGAGTATAATACAGGATGTAACTCAGGATCAGTAATGTAATGTATGTACACAGTGACTGCACCAGTAGAATAGTGAGTGCAGCTCTGGAGTATAATACAGGATGTAACTCAGGATCAGTAATGTAATGTATGTACACAGTGACTGCACCAGCAGAATAGTGAGTGCAGCTCTGGAGTATAATACAGGATGTAACTCAGGATCAGTAATGTAATGTATGTACACAGTGACTGCACCAGCAGAATAGTGAGTGCAGCTCTGCAGTATAATACAGGATGTAACTCAGGATCAGTAATGTAATGTATGTACACAGTGACTGCACCAGCAGAATAGTGAGTGCAGCTCTGGAGTATAATACAGGATGTAACTCAGGATCAGTAATGTAATGTATGTACACAGTGACTGCACCAGCAGAATAGTGAGTGCAGCTCTGGAGTATAATACAGGATGTAACTCAGGATCAGTAATGTAATGTATGTACACAGTGACTGCACCAGCAGAATAGTGAGTGCAGCTCTGGAGAATAATACAGGATGTAACACAGGATCAGTAATGTAATGTATATACACAGTGACTGCACCAGCAGAATAGTGAGTGCAGCTCTGGAGTATAATACAGGATGTAACTCAGGATCAGTAATGTAATGTATGTACACAGTGACTGCACCAGCAGAATAGTGAGTGCAGCTCTGGAGTATAATACAGGATGTAACTCAGGATCAGTAATGTAATATATGTACACAGTGACTGCACCAGCAGAATAGTGAGTACAGCTCTGGAGTATAATACAGGATGTAACTCAGGATCAGTAATGTAATGTATGTACACAGTGACTGCACCAGCAGAATAGTGAGTGCAGCTCTGGAGTATAATACAGGATGTAACTCAGGATCAGTAATGTAATGCATGTACACAGTGACTGCACCAGCAGAATAGTGAGTGCAGCTCTGGAGTATAATACAGTATGTAACTCAGGATCAGTAATGTAATGTATGTACACAGTGACTGCACCAGTAGAATAGTGAGTGCAGCTCTGGAGTATAATACAGGATGTAACTCAGGATCAGTAATGTAATGTATGTACACAGTGACTGCACCAGTAGAATAGTGAGTGCAGCTCTGGAGTATAATACAGGATGTAACTCAGGATCAGTAATGTAATGTATGTACACAGTGACTGCACCAGTAGAATAGTGAGTGCAGCTCTGGAGTATAATACAGGATGTAACTCAGGATCAGTAATGTAATGTATGTACACAGTGACTGCACCAGCAGAATAGTGAGTGCAGCTCTGCAGTATAATACAGGATGTAACTCAGGATCAGTAATGTAATGTATGTACACAGTGACTGCACCAGCAGAATAGTGAGTGCAGCTCTGGAGTATAATACAGGATGTAACTCAGGATCAGTAATGTAATGTATGTACACAGTGACTGCACCAGCAGAATAGTGAGTGCAGCTCTGGAGTATAATACAGGATGTAACTCAGGATCAGTAATGTAATGTATGTACACAGTGACTGCACCAGCAGAATAGTGAGTGCAGCTCTGGAGAATAATACAGGATGTAACACAGGATCAGTAATGTAATGTATATACACAGTGACTGCACCAGCAGAATAGTGAGTGCAGCTCTGGAGTATAATACAGGATGTAACTCAGGATCAGTAATGTAATGTATGTACACAGTGACTGCACCAGCAGAATAGTGAGTGCAGCTCTGGAGTATAATACAGGATGTAACTCAGGATCAGTAATGTAATATATGTACACAGTGACTGCACCAGCAGAATAGTGAGTACAGCTCTGGAGTATAATACAGGATGTAACTCAGGATCAGTAATGTAATGTATGTACACAGTGACTGCACCAGCAGAATAGTGAGTGCAGCTCTGGAGTATAATACAGGATGTAACTCAGGATCAGTAATGTAATGTATGTACACAGTGACTGCACCAGCAGAATAGTGAGTGCAGCTCTGGAGTATAATACAGGATGTAACTCAGAATCAGTGATGTAATGTATGTACACAGTGACTGCACCAGCAGAATAGTGAGTGCAGCTCTGGAGTATAATACAGGATGTAACTCAGGATCAGTAATGTAATGTATGTACACAGTGACTGCACCAGCAGAATAGTGAGTGCAGCTCTGGAGTATAATACAGGATGTAACTCAGGATCAGTAATGTAATGTATGTACACAGTGACTGCACCAGCAGAATAGTGAGTGCAGCTCTGGAGTATAATACAGGATGTAACTCAGGATCAGTAATGTAATGCATGTACACAGTGACTGCACCAGCAGAATAGTGAGTGCAGCTCTGGAGTAAAATACAGGATGTAACTCAGGATCAGTAATGTAATGCATGTACACAGTGACTGCACCAGCAAAATAGTGAGTGCAGCTCTGGAGTATAATACAGGATGTAACTCAGGGTCAGTAATGTAATGTATGTACACAGTGACTGCACCAGCAGAATAGTGAGTGCAGCTCTGGAGTATAATACAGGATGTAACACAGGATCAGTAATGTAATGTATGTACACAGTGACTGCACCAGCAGAATAGTGAGTGCAGCTCTGGAGTATAATACAGGATGTAACTCAGGATCAGTAATGTAATGTATGTACACAGTGACTGCACCAGCAGAATAGTGAGTGCAGCTCTGGGGTATTATACAGGATGTAACTCAGGATCAGTAATGTAATGTATGTACACAGTGACTGCACCAGCAGAATAGTGAGTGCAGCTCTGGGGTATAATACAGGATGTAACTCAGGATCAGTAATGTAATGTATATACACAGTGACTGCACCAGCAGAATAGTGAGTGCAGCTCTGGAGAATAATACAGGATGTAACACAGGATCAGTAATGTAATGTATGTACACAGTGACTGCACCAGCAGAATAGTGAGTGCAGCTCTGGAGTATAATACAGGATGTAACTCAGGATCAGTAATGTAATGTATGTACACAGTGACTGCACCAGCAGAATAGTGAGTACAGCTCTGGAGTATAATACAGGATGTAACTCAGGATCAGTAATGTAATGTATGTACACAGTGACTGCACCAGCAGAATAGTGAGTGCAGCTCTGGAGTATAATACAGGATGTAACTGAGGATCAGTAATGTAATGTATGTACACAGTGACTGCACCAGCAGAATAGTGAGTGCAGCTCTGGGGTATAATACAGGATGTAACTCAGGATCAGTAATGTAATGTATGTACACAGTGACTGCACCAGCAGAATAGTGAGTGCAGCTCTGGAGTATAATACAGGATGTAACTCAGGATCAGTAATGTAATGTATGTACACAGTGACTGCACCAGCAGAATAGTGAGTGCAGCTCTAGGGTATAATACAGGATGTAACTCAGGGTCAGTAATGTAATGTATGTACACAGTGACTGCACCAGCAGAATAGTGAGTGCAGCTCTAGAGTATAATACAGGATGTAACTCAGGATCAGTAATGTAATGCATGTACACAGTGACTGCACCAGCAGAATAGTGAGTGCAGCTCTGGGGTATAATACAGGATGTAACTCAGGATCAGTAATGTAATGTATGTACACAGTGACTGCACCAGCACAATAGTGAGTGCAGCTCTGGAGTATAATACAGGATGTAACTCAGGATCAGTAATGTAATGTATGTACACAGTGACTGCACCAGCAGAATAGTGAGTGCAGCTCTGGAGTATAATACAGGATGTAACTCAGGATCAGTAATGTAATGTATGTACACAGTGACTGCACCAGCAGAATAGTGAGTGCAGCTCTGGAGTATAATACAGGATGTAACTCAGGATCAGTAATGTAATGCATGTACACAGTGACTGCACCAGCAGAATAGTGAGTGTAGCTCTGGAGTATAATACAGGATGTAACTCAGGATCAATAATGTAATGCATGTACACAGTGACTGCACCAGCAGAATAGTGAGTGCAGCTCTGGAGTATAATACAGGATTTAACTCAGGGTCAGTAATGTAATGTATGTACACAGTGACTGCACCAGCAGAATAGTGAGTGCAGCTCTGGAGTATAATACAGGATGTAACTCAGGATCAGTAAGGTAATGTATGTACACAGTGACTGCACCAACATAATAGTGAGTGCAGCTCTGGAGTATAATACAGGATGTAACTCAGGATCAGTAATGTAATGTATGTACACAGTGACTGCACCAGCAGAATAGTGAGTGCAGCTCTGGGGAATAATACAGGATGTAACTCAGGATCAGTAATGTAATGTATGTACACAGTGACTGCACCAGCAGAATAGTGAGTGCAGCTCTGGGGTACAATACAGGATGTAACTCAGGATCAGTAATTTAATGTATGTACACAGTGACTGCACCAGTAGAATAGTGAGTGCAGCTCTGGAGTATAATACAGGATGTAACTCAGGGTCAGTAATGTAATGTATGTACACAGTGACTGCACCAGCAGAATAGTGAGTGCAGCTCTGGGGTATAATACAGGATGTAACTCAGGATCAGTAATGTAATGTATATACACTGACTGCACCAGCAGAATAGTGAGTGCAGCTCTGGAGAATAATACAGGATGTAACACAGGATCAGTAATGTAATGTATGTACACAGTGACTGCACCAGCAGAATAGTGAGTGCAGCTCTGGAGTATAATACAGGATGTAACTCAGGATCAGTAATGTAATGTATGTACACAGTGACTGCACCAGCAGAATAGTGAGTGCAGCTCTGGAGTATAATACAGGATGTAACTCAGGATCAGTAATGTAATGTATGTACACAGTGACTGCACGAGTAGAATAGTGAGTGCAGCTCTGGAGTATAATACAGGATGTAACTCACGGTCAGTAATGTAATGTATGTACACAGTAACTGCACCAGCAGAATAGTGAGTGCAGCTCTGGAGTATAATACAGGATGTAACTCAGGATCAGTAATGTAATGTATGTACACAGTGACTGCACCAGCAGAATAGTGAGTGCAGCTCGGCAGTATAATACAGGATGTAACTCAGGATCAGTAATGTAATGTATGTACACAGTGACTGCACCAGCAGAATAGTGAGTGCAGCTCTGGAGTATAATACAGGATGTAACTCAGGATCAGTAATGTAATGTATGTACACAGTGACTGCACCAGTAGAATAGTGAGTGCAGCTCTGGAGTATAATACAGGATGTAACTCAGGGTCAGTAATGCAATGTATGTACACAGTGACTGCACCAGCAGAATAGTGAGTGCAGCTCTGGAGTATAATACAGGATGTAACTCAGGATCAGTAATGTAATGTTTGTACACAGTGACTGCACCAGCAGAATAGTGAGTGCAGTTCTGGAGTATAATACAGGATGTAACTCAGGGTCAGTAATGTAATGCATGTACACAGTGACTGCACCAGCAGAATAGTGAGTACAGCTCTGGAGTATAATACAGGATGTAACTCAGGATCAGTAATGTAATGTATGTACACAGTGACTGCACCAGCAGAATAGTGAGTGCAGCTCTGGAGTATAATACAGGATGTAACTCAGGATCAGTAATGTAATGTATGTACACAGTGACTGCACCAGCAGAATAGTGAGTGCAGCTCTGGAGTATAATACAGGATGTAACTCAGAATCAGTGATGTAATGTATGTACACAGTGACTGCACCAGCAGAATAGTGAGTGCAGCTCTGGGGTATAATACAGGAGGTAACTCAGAATAGTGAGTGCAGCTCTGGAGTATAACACATGATGTAACTCAGGATCAGTAATGTAATGTATGTACACAGTGACTGCACCAGCAGAATAGTGAGTGCAGCTCTGGAGTATAATACAGGAGGTAACTCAGAATAGTGAGTGCAGCTCTGGAGTATAACACATGATGTAACTCAGGATCAGTAATGTAATGTATGTACACAGTGACTGCACCAGCAGAATAGTGAGTACAGCTCTGGAGTATAATACAGGATGTAACTCAGGATCAGTAATGTAATGTATGTACACAGTGACTGCACCAGCAGAATAGTGAGTGCAGCTCTGGAGTATAATACAGGATGTAACTCAGGATCAGTAATGTAATGTATGTACACAGTGACTGCACCAGCAGAATAGTGAGTGCAGCTCTGGGGTATAATACAGGATGTAACTCAGGATCAGTAATGTAATGTATGTACACAGTGACTGCACCAGCAGAATAGTGAGTGCAGCTCTGGAGTATAATACAGGATGTAACTCAGGATCAGTAATTTAATGTATGTACACAGTGACTGCACCAGTAGAATAGTGAGTGCAGCTCTGGAGTATAATACAGGATGTAACTCACGGTCAGTAATGTAATGTATGTACACAGTAACTGCACCAGCAGAATAGTGAGTGCAGCTCTGGAGTATAATACAGGATGTAACTCAGGATCAGTAATGTAATGTATGTACACAGTGACTGCACCAGCAGAATAGTGAGTGCAGCTCGGCAGTATAATACAGGATGTAACTCAGGATCAGTAATGTAATGTATGTACACAGTGACTGCACCAGCAGAATAGTGAGTGCAGCTCTGGAGTATAATACAGGATGTAACTCAGGATCAGTAATGTAATGTATGTACACAGTGACTGCACCAGTAGAATAGTGAGTGCAGCTCTGGAGTATAATACAGGATGTAACTCAGGGTCAGTAATGTAATGTATGTACACAGTGACTGCACCAGCAGAATAGTGAGTGCAGCTCTGGAGTATAATACAGGATGTAACTCAGGATCAGTAATGTAATGTTTGTACACAGTGACTGCACCAGCAGAATAGTGAGTGCAGTTCTGGAGTATAATACAGGATGTAACTCAGGGTCAGTAATGTAATGCATGTACACAGTGACTGCACCAGCAGAATAGTGAGTACAGCTCTGGAGTATAATACAGGATGTAACTCAGGATCAGTAATGTAATGTATGTACACAGTGACTGCACCAGCAGAATAGTGAGTGCAGCTCTGGAGTATAATACAGGATGTAACTCAGGATCAGTAATGTAATGTATGTACACAGTGACTGCACCAGCAGAATAGTGAGTGCAGCTCTGGAGTATAATACAGGATGTAACTCAGAATCAGTGATGTAATGTATGTACACAGTGACTGCACCAGCAGAATAGTGAGTGCAGCTCTGGGGTATAATACAGGAGGTAACTCAGAATAGTGAGTGCAGCTCTGGAGTATAACACATGATGTAACTCAGGATCAGTAATGTAATGTATGTACACAGTGACTGCACCAGTAGAATAGTGAGTGCAGTTCTGGAGTATAATACAGGATGTAACTCAGGATCAGTAATGTAATGTATGTACACAGTGACTGCACCAGCAGAATAGTGAGTGCAGCTCTGGAGTATAATACAGGAGGTAACTCAGAATAGTGAGTGCAGCTCTGGAGTATAACACATGATGTAACTCAGGATCAGTAATGTAATGTATGTACACAGTGACTGCACCAGTAGAATAGTGAGTGCAGTTCTGGAGTATAATACAGGATGTAACTCAGGGTCAGTAATGTAATGCATGTACACAGTGACTGCACCAGCAGAATAGTGAGTGCAGCTCTGGAGAATAATACAGGATGTAACTCAGGATCAGTAATGTAATGTATGTACACAGTGACTGCAGCAGCAGAATAGTGAGTGCAGCTCTGGAGTATAATACAGGATGTAACTCAGGATCAGTAATGTAATGCATGTACACAGTGACTGCACCAGTAGAATAGTGAGTGCAGCTCTGGAGTATAATACAGGATGTAACTCAGGGTCAGTAATGTAATGTATGTACACAGTGACTGCACCAGCAGAATAGTGAGTGCAGCTCTGGGGTATAATACAGGATGTAACTCAGGATCAGTAATGTAATGTATATACACTGACTGCACCAGCAGAATAGTGAGTGCAGCTCTGGAGAATAATACAGGATGTAACACAGGATCAGTAATGTAATGTATGTACACAGTGACTGCACCAGCAGAATAGTGAGTGCAGCTCTGGAGTATAATACAGGATGTAACTCAGGATCAGTAATGTAATGTATGTACACAGTGACTGCACCAGCAGAATAGTGAGTACAGCTCTGGAGTATAATACAGGATGTAACTCAGGATCAGTAATGTAATGTATGTACACAGTGACTGCACCAGCAGAATAGTGAGTGCAGCTCTGGAGTATAATACAGGATGTAACTCAGGATCAGTAATGTAATGTATGTACACAGTGACTGCACCAGCAGAATAGTGAGTGCAGCTCTGGGGTATAATACAGGATGTAACTCAGGATCAGTAATGTAATGTATGTACACAGTGACTGCACCAGCAGAATAGTGAGTGCAGCTCTGGAGTATAATACAGGATGTAACTCAGGATCAGTAATGTAATGTATGTACACAGTGACTGCACCAGTAGAATAGTGAGTGCAGCTCTGGAGTATAATACAGGATGTAACTCACGGTCAGTAATGTAATGTATGTACACAGTAACTGCACCAGCAGAATAGTGAGTGCAGCTCTGGAGTATAATACAGGATGTAACTCAGGATCAGTAATGTAATGTATGTACACAGTGACTGCACCAGCAGAATAGTGAGTGCAGCTCTGGAGTATAATACAGGATGTAACTCAGGATCAGTAATGTAATGTATGTACACAGTGACTGCACCAGCAGAATAGTGAGTGCAGCTCTGGAGTATAATACAGGATGTAACTCAGGATCAGTAATGTAATGTATGTACACAGTGACTGCACCAGCAGAATAGTGAGTGCAGCTCTGGAGTATAATACAGGATGTAACTCAGGATCAGTAATGTAATGTATGTACACAGTGACTGCACCAGCAGAATAGTGAGTGCAGCTCTGGAGTATAATACAGGATGTAACTCAGGATCAGTAATGTAATGTATGTACACAGTGACTGCACCAGCAGAATAGTGAGTGCAGCTCTGCAGTATAATACAGGATGTAACTCAGGATCAGTAATGTAATGTATGTACACAGTGACTGCACCAGCAGAATAGTGAGTGCAGCTCTGGAGTATAATACAGGATGTAACTCAGGATCAGTAATGTAATGTATGTACACAGTGACTGCACCAGCAGAATAGTGAGTGCAGCTCTGGAGTATAATACAGGATGTAACTCAGGATCAGTAATGTAATGTATGTACACAGTGACTGCACCAGCAGAATAGTGAGTGCAGCTCTGGAGTATAATACAGGATGTAACTCAGGATCAGTAATGTAATGTATGTACACAGTGACTGCACCAGCAGAATAGTGAGTGCAGCTCTGGAGTATAATACAGGATGTAACTCAGAATCAGTGATGTAATGTATGTACACAGTGACTGCACCAGCAGAATAGTGAGTGCAGCTCTGGGGTATAATACAGGAGGTAACTCAGAATAGTGAGTGCAGCTCTGGAGTATAACACATGATGTAACTCAGGATCAGTAATGTAATGTATGTACACAGTGACTGCACCAGTAGAATAGTGAGTGCAGTTCTGGAGTATAATACAGGATGTAACTCAGGATCAGTAATGTAATGTATGTACACAGTGACTGCACCAGCAGAATAGTGAGTGCAGCTCTGGAGTATAATACAGAAGGTAACTCAGGATCAGTAATGTAATATATGTACACAGTGACTGCACCAGCAGAATAGTGAGTACAGCTCTGGAGTATAATACAGGATGTAACTCAGGATCAGTAATGTAATGTATGTACACAGTGACTGCACCAGCAGAATAGTGAGTGCAGCTCTGGAGTATAATACAGGATGTAACTCAGGATCAGTAATGTAATGTATGTACACAGTGACTGCACCAGCAGAATAGTGAGTGCAGCTCTGGAGTATAATACAGGATGTAACTCAGAATCAGTGATGTAATGTATGTACACAGTGACTGCACCAGCAGAATAGTGAGTGCAGCTCTGGAGTATAATACAGGATGTAACTCAGGATCAGTAATGTAATGTATGTACACAGTGACTGCACCAGCAGAATAGTGAGTGCAGCTCTGGAGTATAATACAGGATGTAACTCAGGATCAGTAATGTAATGTATGTACACAGTGACTGCACCAGCAGAATAGTGAGTGCAGCTCTGGAGTATAATACAGGATGTAACTCAGGATCAGTAATGTAATGTATGTACACAGTGACTGCACCAGCAGAATAGTGAGTGCAGCTCTGGAGTATAATACAGGATGTAACTCAGGATCAGTAATGTAATGCATGTACACAGTGACTGCACCAGCAGAATAGTGAGTGCAGCTCTGGAGTACAATACAGGATGTAACTCAGGATCAGTAATGTAATGTATGTACACAGTGACTGCACCAGCAGAATAGTGAGTGCAGCTCTGGGGTATAATACAGGATGTAACTCAGGATCAGTAATGTAATGTATGTACACAGTGACTGCACCAGTAGAATAGTGAGTGCAGCTCTGGAGTATAATACAGGATGTAACTCAGGATCAGTAATGTAATGTATGTACACAGTGACTGCACCAGCAGAATAGTGAGTGCAGCTCTGGAGTATAATACAGGATGTAACTCAGGATCAGTAATGTAATGTATGTACACAGTGACTGCACCAGCAGAATAGTGAGTACAGCTCTGGAGTATAATACAGGATGTAACTCAGGATCAGTAATGTAATGTATGTACACAGTGACTGCACCAGCAGAATAGTGAGTGCAGCTCTGGGGTATAATACAGGATGTAACTCAGGATCAGTAATGTAATGTATGTACACAGTGACTGCACCAGCAGAATAGTGAGTGCAGCTCTGGGGTATAATACAGGATGTAACTCAGGATCAGTAATGTAATGTATATACACAGTGACTGCACCAGCAGAATAGTGAGTGCAGCTCTGGAGAATAATACAGGATGTAACACAGGATCAGTAATGTAATGTAATGTATGTACACAGTGACTGCACCAGCAGAATAGTGAGTGCAGCTCTGGAGTATAATACAGGATGTAACTCAGGATCAGTAATGTAATGTATGTACACAGTGACTGCACCAGCAGAATAGTGAGTAAAGCTCTGGAGTATAATACAGGATGTAACTCAGGATCAGTAATGTAATGTATGTACACAGTGACTGCACCAGCAGAATAGTGAGTGCAGCTCTGGAGTATAATACAGGATGTAACTCAGGATCAGTAATGTAATGTATGTACACAGTGACTGCACCAGCAGAATAGTGAGTGCAGCTCTGGGGTATAATACAGGATGTAACTCAGGATCAGTAATGTAATGTATGTACACAGTGACTGCACCAGCAGAATAGTGAGTGCAGCTCTGGAGTATAATACAGGATGTAACTCAGGATCAGTAATGTAATGTATGTACACAGTGACTGCACCAGCAGAATAGTGAGTGCAGCTCTGGAGTATAATACAGGATGTAACTCAGGATCAGTAATGTAATGAATGTACACAGTGACTGCACCAGCAGAATAGTGAGTGCAGCTCTGGAGTATAATACCGGATGTAACTCAGGATCAGTAATGTAATGAATGTACACAGTGACTGCACCAGCAGAATAGTGAGTGCAGCTCTGGAGTATAATACAGGATGTAACTCAGGATCAGTAATGTAATGTATGTACACAGTGACTGCACCAGCAGAATAGTGAGTGCAGCTCTAGGGTATAATACAGGATGTAACTCAGGGTCAGTAATGTAATGTATGTACACAGTGACTGCACCAGCAGAATAGTGAGTGCAGCTCTGGAGTATAATACAGGATGTAACTCAGGATCAGTAATGTAATGTATGTACACAGTGACTGCACCAGCAGAATAGTGAGTGCAGCTCTGGAGTATAATACAGGATGTAACTCAGGATCAGTAATGTAATGTATGCACACAGTGACTGCACCAGCAGAATAGTGAGTGCAGCTCTAGGGTATAATACAGGATGTAACTCAGGGTCAGTAATGTAATGTATGTACACAGTGACTGCACCAGCAGAATAGTGAGTGCAGCTCTGGAGTATAATACAGGATGTAACTCAGGATCAGTAATGTAATGCATGTACACAGTGACTGCACCAGCAGAATAGTGAGTGCAGCTCTGGGGTATAATACAGGATGTAACTCAGGATCAGTAATGTAATATATGTACACAGTGACTGCACCAGCAGAATAGTGAGTGCAGCTCTGGAGTATAATACAGGATGTAACTCAGGATCAGTAATGTAATGTATGTACACAGTGACTGCACCAGCAGAATAGTGAGTGCAGCTCTGGAGTATAATACAGGATGTAACTCAGGATCAGTAATGTAATGTATGTACACAGTGACTGCACCAGCAGAATAGTGAGTGCAGCTCTGGAGTATAATACAGGATGTAACTCAGGATCAGTAATGTAATGCATGTACACAGTGACTGCACCAGCAGAATAGTGAGTGTAGCTCTGGAGTATAATACAGGATGTAACTCAGGATCAGTAATGTAATGCATGTACACAGTGACTGCACCAGCAGAATAGTGAGTGCAGCTCTGGAGTATAATATAGCATGAAGCTCAGGATATATAATGACACATCACATACGATCGCTTACCCGTGCGTAGTGCAGCTCCACGCCATACAGCTCCAAGGTGCGGGCAGTGTTTAGGTAGCTGAATTCTGACTCTGCTGGAGATAAGCCACTAATAAAAAGTAAAAAAAAAAAAAAGTGAAAAAATTAAATCTGTTGCAAACATCTGTACTTAAGAGTCCCGCAGAGAAGGGGACGCGCAGAGCCCCGCAGAGAAGCGTGTCACCTGTGCTGCTGATGCAGTTTAGCAATCTCCTTCTCAAAGTCCAGAGGTTGGCTGGGGACGAAAGAGAAGTCGACAAGGTATCCAGGCAGGTGCTCGGAGTGACTGTAGTCTCCGATTTCAGCTTTTCAGAGAGAAAATGGCATTACTCAAATGTGAAGAACACATAGAAGACGGCATGTAATTAAAGGGGCTGCCGTGCCAACAATATATGTAGATGAGCTTTATAAAGTAATAATAATGGAGATTTATTACGCCAGGTAACCGATCACCAGGTCCCGCTCGGGTCCAGGCTCCACTTTGAGGTGGTGCCGCTATATCATGGGTGCTGTGAGCGGGGACCGGCCAGGCCTCTGTCTATTTGGATGTGACAGTGGAGGGGGCTGGCTGGGTCCTCTCCTTGCACAGCATGGTTTATGTGCTGACACAGGGCAGAGCACCGAACTACAAGCGGAGCTGCTGAAGGCAGTGACAGATACCTTTCTGAGCACCTGTCACGTATGAACTATATTAAGACATTGGATAACTAACTATTTAAAGCACATGCATGTTTATTTTGTTGTCAGGACAACCCCTTTAAGATCCCTCCCAAAGGTCAATACGGCAGTAATACTTACACTGCACTGCATAAGACGCCAGCAGGGCGGCAGTGTTGTACGGGCAGGGCAGCCTGCAAGACCAGAAGACAGTCACTAATAATCAATAAATGATGGCGATTCCACCACCCACATCACTGGCATCATGTCCTGTACTCAAGTCACATCCAGAGCTGCACCGACAGCTCTGCCGGCATTACCTGCCGCTAGGATGTGTGCACTGATACAAGGGCTGGTGTATACCCCACTGCTCTGGGAATATGTAGGACCCCCGGTCACTTACCTCCCGGTCAGAATATCCTGTTTTATTTGCAGGAAGTACTGATACCTGGAAGAGGAGAGACGTGGATGATGCAGGAATCGCACATTTATTTCTTTATTTGACAATTATTTCAGCAGCTGAATGTGACAAGTTTTCAGAGGAACATGGCCGCCCGCCCGCCCGCCCGACGCCACTGCACTGGGGCCATGTTTATCTCCCACCTTGTCTGAAATAATCTCTTACAGGCTCTTGGTGAAAGTGGATGCCAATACGTCTTAATTATAAGGAAAAGTTAACAGTGACTATTTTCCAGATCTGTGCTTCCTGCTGGTGAATGGACACACAGGCTGCAGGGCTCGGCACCCACAGAGGGCTCGGCACCCACAGAGGGCTCGGTAGCCACAGAGGGCACGGCACCCACAGAGGGCTCGGTAGCCACAGAGGGCTCGGTAGCCACAGAGGGCTCGGCACCCACAGAGGGCACGGCACCCACAGAGGGCTCGGTAGCCACAGAGGGCTCGGTAGCCACAGAGGGCTCGGCACCCACAGAGGGCACGGCACCCACAGAGCGCTCGGTAGCCACAGAGGGCTCGGCACCCACAGAGGGCTCGGCACCCACAGAGGGCTCGGCACCCACAGAGGGCTCGGCACCCACAGAGGGCTCGGTAGCCACAGAGGGCTCGGCACCCACAGAGGGCTCGGCACCCACAGAGGGCTCGGTAGCCACAGAGGGCTCGGCACCCACAGAGGGCTCGGCACCCACAGAGGGCTCGGCACCCACAGAGGGCACGGCACCCACAGAGCGCTCGGTAGACACAGAAGGCTCGGCACCCACAGAGGGCTCGGCACCCACAGAGGGCTCGGTAGACACAGAGGGCTCGGCACCCACAGAGGGCTCGGCACCCACAGAGGGCACGGCACCCACAGAGGGCTCGGTAGACACAGAGGGCTCGGTAGACACAGAGGGCTCGGTACCCACAGAGGGCACGGCACCCACAGAGGGCACGGCACCCACAGAGTGCTCGGTACCCACAGAGGGCTCGGTAGACACAGAGGGCTCGGCACCCACAGAGGGCACGCCACCCACAGAGGGCACGGCACCCACAGAGGGCTCGGTACCCACAGAGGGCTCGGTAGACACAGAGGGCTCGGTAGACACAGAGGGCTCGGCACCCACAGAGGGCTCGGCACCCACAGAGGGCACGGCACCCACAGAGGGCACGGCACCCACAGAGGGCACGGCACCCACAGAGGGCTCGGTAGACACAGAGGGCTCGGCACCCACAGAGGGCACGGCACCCACAGAGGGCTCGGTACCCACAGAGGGCTCGGTACCCACAGAGGGCTCGGTACCCACAGAGGGCTCGGTACCCACAGAGGGCTCGGCAGCCACAGAGGGCTCGGTAGCCACAGAGGGCTCGGCACCCACAGAGGGCTCGGCAGACACAGAGGGCTCGGTACCCACAGAGGGCTCGGTACCCACAGAGGACTCGGTACCCACAGAGGGCTCGGTACCCACAGAGGGCTCGGTACCCACAGAGGGCTCGGTACCCACAGAGGGCTCGGTACCCACAGAGGACTCGGTAGCCACAGAGGACTCGGTAGCCACAGAGGACTCGGTACCCACAGAGGGCTCGGTACCCACAGAGGGCTCGGTACCCACAGAGGGCTCAGTAGCCACAGAGGGCTCGGTAGCCACAGAGGGCTCGGTAGCCACAGAGGGCTCGGTACCCACAGAGGGCTCGGTACCCACAGAGAGCTCGGTAGCCACAGAGGGCTCGGCACCCACAGAGGGCTCGGTACCCACAGAGGGAGGATTCACTGCACTGGGCCCAGTTGGACATTATCAGGACGAGCTTTCATTTGAGGACAGCAAGCAGAGATCTTGATAAGGAAGTGACGTATGACATACTAGAAAGTTGAAGGACTTTTCTTAGATCCTTACTTGTAGTAGGAGGATCCCTCTGGAATGATCCCTACCTTGTGTACTCCTCCTGTAACTTGTTGGGGTCAGACACAAAAAACTTGACTCGGAAGCTCAGGCTGTGCGGAGATCCCCCTGCAAGGATCAGAAGCGGGTGAACGCTCAGCAAATCAGGGGGGACGGAGACACTGAGGCCCCTCGTGACGTGTGATCTGAGCGCACGTTGCACTCTGCGTTATCAGACAGATACAGTACAGTGCACATAACATTGGAAATCCTCATTTTTCTGTTCATTTCTAAACTTCTCACAGCTGAGGGTCTGTTACAATGGGTCAGTGAGCAGGACAGCTATGTTTATCACCCTGGTATATGGAACTCAATGTAAATCATGCTTCTATTCACTGACAGCAATGGAGGAAAAGCAACTAAAATCTTTATTAACTGAGGATTCATTTTTATTCGGGACAAATCGGGACTCACTTTTCAGCTGTTTCCTGATGGGTTTATTCGGGTCCAGCCACCTCTGTGCACAAGGAAAAGAACGACAAGAACGATCAGAGGAGACGGGACCCCAGGACTGTGCGATGGACCCTCCGCTCTGGCGTCGCCGCAGGAGCCTTACCGGGTTATCGCAGGAATCGTCGGCCAGCTGCAGTCCAAAGTAGTCTCTCTCCGTCAGATCCAGGAACCTGAAGACCGAATCTAGCAGAACTTGTCCATGGTCGTGCTTCTGGAAGACACAAAGAGGCCACACATCCATGGAAAGCTGCATACACCACTGCAGCCCGACCGGACGCCGTAGAAGAGACGGACACACCGGCAAATCTATAGGAAGCAGAAGCTACAAAAGGAGAAGAGCGGGGCGGAACGGACAGGACGCCGGCCTGCACCGCACATCAGCAACCCGCAGGCAGCAAAAGTCAGAACGGCAGCTCAGGATTATCACAGGCCATTCATGAGGGGTCTGTAAGTGCAACAACCAGGCCCTTCCTCCTTCCTGAGGCCCCTCCTATTACTAAGCCCTCCCTATAAGGAGGCCTTTTCTCTTTACTGAGGAGGCTCATCCCCCTCCTCTCTACTGAGGCACCTGCTTCTTGCTAAGCCCCTCCCCTCCTTCCTATTGAGGCCCCTCCTCCTCCTTACTATTCCCCTTCCCTCCGATGCCCCTCCTCCTTAATGAGGCTTCTCCTCAATAAGCCCCTCCACTTGGAGACCCATCCACTTACCCCCCTCCCTACTGAGGCCCCTCCCTACTTAGACCCACCCTCCTCTCTACTTAGACCCATCCATCCCCCTCCCTACTGAGGCCCCTCCTCCCTAATGAGGCCCATACCCTACTGAGGCCCCTACCTCCCTACTGAGTCCCACCCCCCCTCACTACTGAGTCCCACCCCCTCCCTACTGAGGCCCACCCCCCTCCCTACTGAGGCCCACCCCCCTCCCTACTGAGGCCCCTACCTCCCTACTGAGGCCCATCCCCCTCCCTACTGAGTCCCATCCCCCTCCCTACTGAGTCCCACCCCCCTCACTACTGAGTCCCACCCCCCCTCACTACTGAGTCCCACCCCCTCCCTACTGAGGCCCACCCCCCTCCCTACTGAGGCCCACCCCCCTCCCTACTGAGGCCCATCCCCCTCCCTACTGAGGCCCATCCCCCTCCCTACTGAGGCCCATCCCCCTCCCTACTGAGGCCCACCCCCATCACTACTGAGGCCCACCCCCATCACTACTGAGGCCCACCCCCATCACTACTGAGGCCCATCCCCCTCCCTACTGAGGCCCATCCCCCTCCCTACTGAGGCCCATCCCCCTCCCTACTGAGGCCCACCCCCCTCCCTACTGAGTCCCATCCCCCTCACTACTGAGGCCCATCCCCCTCCCTACTGAGGCCCATCCCCCTCCCTACTGAGGCCCATCCCCCTCCCTACCGAGGCCCAACCCCCTCCCTACCGAGGCCCATCCCCCTCCCTACCGAGGCCCATCCCCCTCCCTACCGAGGCCCATCCCCCTCCCTACCGAGTCCCATCTCCCTCACGACCGAGTCCCACCCCCCTCACGACCGAGTCCCACCCCCTCACTACCGAGGACCACCCCCCTCACTACCGAGGACCACCCCCCTCACTACCGAGGACCACCCCCCTCCCTACCGAGGCCCACCCCCCTCCCTACCGAAGCCCACCCCCCTCCCTACCGAGGCCCACCCCCCTCCCTACCGAGTCCCACCCCCCTCCCTACCGAGGCCCACCCCCCTCCCTACCGAGGCCCATCCCCCTCCCTACTGAGACCCATCCTTACTGAGTCCCACCCCCCTCACTACTGAGTCCCATCCCCCTCCCTACTGAGGTCCATCCCCCTCCCTAAGTCCCACCCCCCTCCCTACTGAGGCCCACCCCCCTCCCTACTGAGGCCCACCCCCCTCCCTACTGAGGCCCATCCCCCTCCCTACTGAGGCCCATCCCCCTCCCTACTGAGGCCCACCCCCCTCCCTACTGAGGCCCACCCCCCTCCCTACTGAGGCCCACCCCCCTCCCTACTGAGGCCCACCCCCCTCCCTACTGAGGCCCACCCCCCTCCCTACTGAGGCCCATCCCCCTCTCTACTGAGGCCCATCCCCCTCCCTACTGAGGCCCACCCCCCTCCCTACTGAGGCCCATCCCCCTCCCTACTGAGGCCCACCCCCCTCCCTACTGAGGCCCATCCCCCTCTCTACTGAGGCCCACCCCCCTCCCTACTGAGGCCCACCCCCCTCCCTACTGAGGCCCACCCCCCTCCCTACTGAGTCCCATCCCCCTCCCTACTGAGGTCCATCCCCCTCCCTAAGTCCCACCCCCTTCCCTACTGAGGCCCATCCCCCTCACTACTGAGGCCCACCCCCCTCCCTACTGAGGCCCATCCCCCTCCCTACTGAGGCCCATCCCCCTCCCTACTGAGGCCCATCCCCCTCCCTACTGAGGCCCACCCCCCTCCCTACTGAGGCCCACCCCCCTCCCTACTGAGGCCCATCCCCCTCCCTACTGAGGCCCATCCCCCTCCCTACTGAGGCCCACCCCCCTCCCTACTGAGGCCCACCCCCCTCCCTACTGAGGCCCACCCCCCTCCCTACTGAGGCCCATCCCCCTCTCTACTGAGGCCCATCCCCCTCCCTACTGAGGCCCATCCCCCTCCCTACTGAGGCCCACCCCCCTCCCTACTGAGGCCCACCCCCCTCCCTACTGAGGCCCATCCCCCTCCCTACTGAGGCCCATCCCCCTCCCTACTGAGGCCCATCCCTCTCCCTACTGAGTCCCATCCCCCTCCCTACTGAGGCTCCTCTCTTATGTGCAGCACTTTCTTGAGAATCCTCTCTCTCTAGTTACTGTACTATATGATATTCCAGTCCATGGTGTGGCGCCATCCTCTGTCCATGCCCTGTATTTTAATGGCTGCCTCTGATTAGTTATGTAGCTGAAGTGGAGGCACTGATCATAGTGTCGTCCTAATGGGGCAGA
This sequence comes from Phyllobates terribilis, assembly GCF_046119375.1. Classification (NCBI taxonomy): domain Eukaryota; kingdom Metazoa; phylum Chordata; class Amphibia; order Anura; family Dendrobatidae; genus Phyllobates; species Phyllobates terribilis. The sequence continues at coordinate 183,604,320 of NW_027362769.1, read as the reverse complement.
TTGCAAAAGCAGCAAACACTGAAGAAATGCTGGAAACCCCGGGTGATATGGGGACTTAATAAAGCGGCATTCTTATACTGGTGGGGGTCGGACCCCTGGGGTTTTCTCGCCTGTCTCGGGCTGCTCCGTGGTCTACAGTTACGGAGCAACATAGGCTGCAAAATGTGACAACCGTTCAAGCTGTGACGTGGCTGCACTGGTTGTCAGTGGTTTCCTGCAGACACCGTAACAGCTGGCAGCGGCGGGGACGTGTTCACCGGGCGAAGCTCCTCGGGGGGGGGGATCAGTTACACGGGAGGGGGGAGGTTTTAGTCTTCACTTTCTGTCCCAGCCGGGGAGACCCCGGGTTTTTACCATTTCACATCACTAGGAATTTCTGTCCCATTTTTAAAGCATTATATGATAAATGTGAACGGCGTCAATCAAAGCTACAACTCATCCTGCGATAAACGAGCCCTCGTATGGCGACGTGCACGGAAAAGTCATAGCGTTATTGCTAACTGAAAATGGGGAGGGGAAAAAATAGCGGAAAACTCACAATTGTCCCGGTCAGGAGAGGGTTAATAAAAGATTCTAAATGCGGAATTTTTGAAACGTTGTTTCTTTTTAAAATCGGAATGAAGAATAGAATCTATTGTGACCAGCGGCGGCCGGATGATAAAGCCCCACCACGGCGCGGCCCACGCTCAAGGCCACTGGCTCTGATAAAGCCAGACTGAGCCAGAAAGTAGCCCAAGTTATAGCGGGAAAGTACCAAAAGCCATGAATTTTTCTGACTCAACACAAAAAAATGGCGCTAATGTAGATGAATCCCCCCAGAAAGCTGCAGAAGGTTCATCCTACAGCTCCTGAGCAGACAACCCGTCCAGGATGGGGCAGAGCGAGCGGCGGTGCGCGGCTGCGGATACACGAGGACGAGGTGCGACACACGCCCGCGGATTACTTACATTTACACGGAAAGCTTGCACTCCGTTATCCAGCAGCAGGATATTGCACACCACCTCTGTGCTCTGTCTGTCTCGCGCCTGCTCCGATGCTCGTACATTGTAGGTTCTGCCGGCAGGCAATCGGAAACGTGCGCTCATTACTGTCCACACAAAGTCTGCGGAGAGAAGAAGAAGACGAGGCATAAAACGCGTGGTCCCAACATTGTGGATCATCGTGATTCACTGCAGGCAAGAAAAGCAACGTGGCGGCAGAATAAAAGCACACAAGCCTATTACACAGGTAAACGGGAGACGAGGCCGCCGGTCACATGCTCTTGGGCCGCCTGTCACATGCTCGTGGGCCGCCTGTCACATGCTCGTGGGCCGCCGGTCACATGCTCGTGGGCCGCCGGTCACATGCTCGTGGGCCGCCTGTCACATGCTCGTGGGCCGCCTGTCACATGCTCGTGGGCCGCCTGTCACATGCTCGTGGGCCGCCTGTCACATGCTCGTGGGCCGCCTGTCACATGCTCGTGGGCCGCCTGTCACATGCTCGTGGGCCGCCTGTCACATGCTCGTGGGCCGCCTGTCACATGCTCGTGGGCCGCCGGTCACATGCTCGTGGGCCGCCGGTCACATGCTCGTGGGCCGCCGGTCACATGCTCGTGGGCCGCCTTTCACATGCTCGTGGGCCGCCTGTCACATGCTCGTGGGCCGCCTGTCACATGCTCGTGGGCCGCCTGTCACATGCTCGTGGGCCGCCTGTCACATGCTCGTGGGCCGCCTGTCACATGCTCGTGGGCCGCCGGTCACATGCTCGTGGGCCGCCGGTCACATGCTCGTGGGCCGCCGGTCACATGCTCGTGGGCCGCCGGTCACATGCTCGTGGGCCGCCGGTCACATGCTCGTGGGCCGCCGGTCACATGCTCGTGGGCCGCAACAAAGTCAAGTAAAAAGGTGCAAATTTTCTTCTAACATTACATCTACACAGAAAACATGGAAACAGACCAAACAAAGAAGCAAAACGCAAGAATAATGCACAAGTCTGGAGTCCTGAATTATAGGAAACCTCATCAGATGCCGATATCTGCACGATTACCCCACGTCCTTCATCTTGTACCCCCCAGGATTTCTTATAGACTCGTATATATGTGCAACAGATTAATGGTATTGGCTCAGGATGCATTACTAATTATGGGAAAGGAGCGTAAAATCCAAAATAAGACTGCGATTCCCAACACTGACCATTATCTCCTTCCCACAATAGAGGCCACAAATTGGGGATTGGTGGGCTCCAATCCCTGCGACCAGCACCAATCCCGAGGACAGAGATGTAAGATGCCAAGTCAGGCAGAGCTGTAGACAATGAGGACCGTCGCAACGCAGAGCCCTGCACTCACTATCCCTGTGGTCAGACCCCACCGATGACAAAGTGGTCCCCTTTCCTGTGGATAGATGACATTCGATGTTGGAAATAACTCTTTACTGTAAATGTTCCTACGTGTGGCGTTACTCTTGATGTCACTGATCCTTCTATCATCGGTGTGTAAGTCGGTGATGTATCAGGCGGAGCGGTGGCGCATCAGGCGGAGCGGTGGCGCATCAGACCGAGCGGTGGCGCATCAGACCGAGCGGTGGCGCATCAGACCGAGCGGTGGCGCATCAGACCGAGCGGTGGCGCATCAGACCGAGCGGTGGCGCATCAGACCGAGCGGTGGCGCATCAGACCGAGCGGTGGCGCATCAGACCGAGCGGTGGCGCATCAGACCGAGCGGTGGCGCATCAGACCGAGCGGTGGCGCATCAGACCGAGCGGTGGCGCATCAGACCGAGCGGTGGCGCATCAGACCGAGCGGTGGCGCATCAGACCGAGCGGTGGCGCATCAGACCGAGCGGTGGCGCATCAGACCGAGCGGTGGCGCATCAGTGATCTATCTCGCGGATCGGTGATCTATCAGGCGGGTCGGTGATCTATCAGGCAGGGCCAAACTATTCTACTTATTTCGGGCCCCATAGAACATGTCACATGAGGGGTCTGCACTACGGGCCGCAGATCCCTGGGGGTTGTAATAGAAGCTCGCAATGCTGCAGCCAAAACACCATGATGGCGGCGCCGCCTGCCACTGTCTTATCTCGTCGCTCGCACTGCGGTTTGGGAGGATAATAAGTGAAGCCGCACAACTTCCTCCGAGCGGGGAAGTCCACGCTGTCCGCTATGAAACGTCTCCACCATTTATAATACCCGCCACGTCCTCTCGTCACGGCTGCGACCTGGATACAGTATCTGCTGGAGTGCTACATGTATGGCTCCCACAAAATGATGGCAGTCCTCCATTCTTTACAGTGCAGGAAAGCTCTTATATCACTAAGTGACTTCCTATAACGTCCGCTCACCATTATTTCCAGGGTCGGATCCATTTCTTTGCTAAGTTCAGAGATGTGAATGTTTTCCAGCATATTTAGCTAGAAAAGGGGCCGCCATTGCATTGCCCACCGGGGGCGTCACCCTGCAGGCCTTGTACCCCTGGATGAAGGGTACCCTTGCACCCTTCATCCAGGATCCGGCTTCTCCAGGGGATGCGTGGATAAGAGAATGATACAGATTTAGGCACTGGATTTAGGGTAGGTGCAGCTGATTCCGGATACCCGGCAGAAACACTGCAGCAGCACCACTGCGAGAGGAAGACGTCGCCACGGCCCCAAATCAGAGCCAGTGGGAGGTTAGATACAACGGTAATGAGCCGGTGGCCGAGCACCATTCTCCTGGATCGAGGAGTGAAATTTCCAGATGACTGATGGGTAGAAAGCAGAACGGAGAAGTGATGAGATCGGGGATGTGAAAATATCCATCCAGCTCACGGCTGCCGCAGAAACATGGCGGACAAAGCCCTGTATAACGGCTGTATAAAGGGTATTCTGATTACTATCGGCACCGACATATAGGATCTGTCATGGCGATCTGCAGAACGAGGGGCTTTCTGTGCCGCTCTCCGCAAGTTAATGGAGCAACTCTACACAGTGGCCGCTGCACAATACCGGTGGCTGAGACCCCCGCGGTCCAGTGACCACCGCACACCAATAATCACACTAACACTTTGCTCTCCTATTATATATTTTGGATACCTGGTTTACCTGCATTTATGCCGTCTATGGGGGACACCACAACATGACCCGGTGCTGCCCCCCGCTCCTGGGCACGGAGGGGTATGGCGACACGCTGGGCTGCATCACATGGACGGCTAATAAAGGAAAGCTCATTAGGCGGGTTAATTACGCGGCATACGCACATTTATTAATCAGGGATTTGTCTGCAAAACAGGAGCCAGAATAATGACCCAACCTCCATCCATCGCGGTGAAGGCTCCATATATTGGCAGCCTCCCCCCCAAGATGAAACTTGTAACCACGAAGCAACAAGCCCCCCAAAATCTCTGGAGAAAAAGGGGTGAAATCTCCAGAAAAGTAAATGTGTCACCTGAGACACCACCGACAAATAACCGACACAAGTCCCGGGTTACTCGCTCCCGTGTATTCAGCCAAACAACTTTTCATCTTGGGCAGCACGGTGGCTCAGTGGTTAGAACTGTACAGTGGCTCAGTGGTTAGCACACAGTGGCTCAGTGGTTAGAACTGTACAGTGGCTCAGTGGTTAGCACACAGTGGCTCAGTGGTTAGCACTGTATGGTGGCTCAGTGGTTAGCACTGCAGCCTTGCAGCGCTAGGGTCCTGGGCTCAAATCCCACCAAGGACAACATCTGCAAAGGGTTTGTATGTTCTCCCCGTGTTTTGTGGGTTTTCTCCGGTTTTGTTATGTTCTGCTACCAGAGCTAAGGAAAGAGAGGAGATCTGTCCCTACGATAGAACTCAGCTGAATCCCTACGATGTAACAGGGGACCTGATCCTGCGATCAGACCTGCTAAAGTCCTAAGCTAGTCTGTACGGAGACCTATAGATGTGGGGAAGGAATCCCTACAAGTACTAAGGACTGGGAGGAATATGGGACACCTCCTAACAGAAATAGTAGCAGACAGACGAACAAACAAAATAGATAGAACATAGAGGTCCGTAGACCAAGCAAACTAACAGAGTTAGATACAGAGCACAGGCTAGCTAGAAAGTAGATATACAATGAAGTCCAGCAAAGCCAGAAGGGCGGAGCAGGATTAAATAGGCCAACAAGGTCATGTGACCAGCAAAGGAAAAAAAACCTAACAGCAAGGTTCTAACAGTACCCCCCCTTCTAAGAGGATCCTCCGGATCCCCTAGGACCAGGCTTATCAGGAAATCTCCTGTGAAACGCTCTGATAAGTCTGGACGCGGAAACATCATCTGACCTCACCCAAGAGTTATCCTCGGGTCCGAAACCTTTCCAGGCCACAAGATACTGCAAACTACCTCTATACCGTCTAGAGTTAAGGATGCGAGAAATTTCATATTCCCCGTCCTCCACCACCGGAGGAACAGAGGCAGAGGCGTCACCATCCGACACAACAGCTTTTTTCAACAGAGAGACATGAAATACCGGATTAATTCTCCAGGAGGTAGGAACCTCCAACCTAACAGCAGATTGGTTGACAACCTGAAGCACCTTAAAGGGCCCTACAAACTTGGGACCCAATTTCTTTGAAGGAATCCTCAACCGCAGATTCCTAGAGGACAACCAAACCATGTCACCAACAGCGAACAAAACCTCCTGTCGTTTCCTATCAAAGTAGTCTTTAGATTTTCTGTTGGCCTCCTGAAGATTACCACGCACATCCGTCCAAACTCTTTCCAAATCACCGGAAAAATTCTCCTCCTCAGGCACGGCAGATCCCAACTTGGAGAACGACCCAAACGACGGATGTCTCCCAGAACAACAAAAAAAAGGCGAACAACCAGCAGAAGAAGATGTATGATTGTTCAGAGCAAATTCAGCAAGTGGCAGAAACTCAGACCACCCCTCTTGATTGTCTGCCACAAAACAACGCAAGAACTGCTCAACATCCTGGTTTTTCCTTTCTGTCTGGCCATTAGATTCAGGATGATATCCGGACGAGAACAACAAATGAACTCCCAACCTGTCACAAAAGGCACGCCAAAAACGAGCCACGAACTGAGGACCCCTATCAGAAACAATGTCAGTAGGAACGCCATGAAGTCTGACAATTTCCTTGACAAAGGCCTTAGCGAGAGTTTTAGCGCAGGGCAGTTTGATGAAGGGAACCAAGTGACACATCTTGCTAAAACGGTCCACGACCACCCAGATGACAGTAAAACCCTCAGAGGGGGGAAGGTCAGTTATAAAGTCCATAGCCAAATGTGTCCAAGGAGCACTGGGAACCTCCAAAGGACAAAGCAACCCCGCAGCAGGAGTATGTGAGGACTTAGATCTAGCACATATAGTACATTGACGCACCCACTTAATGACTTCCTTCTGCCATCCAGGCCACCAAAAACTGCGACCCACCAGTCTCTTGGTCTCAGAGATTCCGGGATGACCTGCCAACCGAGATTCGTGACACTCAACAAACAAATCTCTCCTAAAGGTCCCAGGCACAAACAACCTCCCATGAGGAGTGTTAGATGGGGCATTCTCCTGAGCTTTAAGAATCTCATTTTCCAAAACGGAGTCCAAAGCAGCTATCACAACACCTTCTTGTAAAATGTTCTCCTCTTTCTCAGCACCGACTATGGGAGAAAAACTGCGAGACAAGGCATCCGCCTTAACATTCTTAGTACCAGGGATGTAAGTAACGGAGAAATTAAACCGCGAGAAAAACAGTGCCCACCTAGCCTGACGGGCATTCAGGCGCTTGGCAGCATCAAGATATATCAGATTTTTATGATCCGTAAGAACCTGAACGGGAAATTCCGCACCTTCCAAGAAGTGGCGCCAGTGTTCAAATGCGAGTTTAATAGCCAATAATTCCCGATTACCAATATCGTAATTCAGTTCAGTCTCCGAAAATTTTTTTGAAAAAAAGGCACAGGGATGTAATCCATCCCCGTTATCCTGAGACAATACTGCGCCAACCCCCACAGAGGAAGCATCAACCTCAACCAAAAACGGCCTAGTAACATCAGGCTGCATAAGGATGGGAGCAGAGGTGAACCTCTCCTTGAGATACACAAAAGCTTCAATAGCCTCAGAAGACCACTGAACCGCATCAGCACCTTTCCTGGTGAGATCAGTCAGAGGTTTGACAATACTAGAAAAATTTTTTATGAATTTTCTGTAGTAATTGGCGAAACCCAAAAACCTCTGTATCGATTTCAAACCAATAGGCCTAGGCCATTCCTGCACAGCCTGAACCTTAACCGGATCCATCTCAAAACCTTCACTGGAGATAATGTAGCCCAAAAAACTAATTCTCTGTACAGCGAACTCACATTTCTCCAGCTTAGCAAAAAGCGAATTGTCCATTAATAACTGTAATACCTCACGCACGCTCCGCCAATGAGACTCCAGATCTGGCGAATAAATCAAAATGTCATCCAAATACACAACCACATTTTTACCGATCAAAGGTCTAAGGATGTCATTAATAAGATTCTGAAAAAATGCAGGAGCATTAGTAAGACCAAAAGGCATAACCAGATTCTCAAAATGACCCACAGGAGTGTTAAAAGCAGTCTTCCATTCATCACCCTCCTTCATGCGCAACAGATTGTATGCCCCCTTAAGGTCAATTTTAGAGAACCACTTGGCCCCCAATAACTGGTTAAACAGATCAGGAATCAATGGCAGTGGGTAAGGATTGCGTACCGTAATTTTGTTAATCTCACGAAAATCCAGACAAGGACGTAAACCGCCGTCCTTTTTTTTTACAAAAAAAAATCCAACGGCCACAGGAGACTTAGAGGGCCTAATGTGACCGGCGGCCAAGCTTGTCTGTATGTATTCCTCCAAAGCCTTCCTCTCAGGAATAGTAAGGTTAAATAAACGACTCTTAGGAAGAGTCGCTCCAGGGACAAATTCAATAGAACAATCATAGTCTCTATGGGGAGGCAAAACCTGCGATTCCTTCTCAGAAAAAACTCTCCAAAAATCCTGAATAGGAACAGGCAATTCTCCCCTATCCAAAGCTGCAATACGCCCGTTACAACACTTGTCATAACATTTATGGCTCCAGGATTTAATTTCACTGGTAGACCAATCCAGTACAGGATTGTGAAATTTTAACCAGGGCAAACCCAATATTACTGGAGAAGGCAAGTTATTCAACACTACCAAATCCAATTTCTCATGGTGAACACCATTAATAGTGAGAGGAAATTCACAGACCTTGAGAGTAATATTCTTCAAAGGGGAGCCATCCACAGAAACCACAGCAATGGGGGATGATAAAGGTTCAGGTTCTAAATTGAGTCTTTCCACGAATCCCCCATCAATTACATTCAGTGTAGACCCGCAATCAACAAACACCCAAAATTCCATTAATTTTTTCTGAGCAATCGTGGAAGCAGCTAAAAATATACCCTTGGAATTTAAACAAGCAACACGGGCATGACTGACCATTTTTTTTTCTTTCTTCATACGAAGCTCACAGCCTTTAATCAAATGACCAGATTTTCCGCAATAGAAACACAAGCCTTCAAAAAATCTACGGTCTTTTTCTTGAGAGCGAGGTGCCACCGATCCAATCTCCATCGGTTCACCACTGTTAGTACACACATTCTCATAACCAGAAACTGACATAGCAGAGGATTTGCTCTCATTAACCCTTGCACGCAGTCTTCTATCCACCCGTATAGCTAATTGCATAGCCTGTTGCAAATCTTCAGGTGTAGGATAAGCAATTAGCAGGTCTTTAACCCTTTCACTGAGCCCAGCAAGAAATAGACTTTTCAGAGCAGAATCGTTCCACCCTGTTTGAGTAGACCAACAACGGAAATGAGTACAATATTTTTCCACATTACCTGATCCCTGTTTTAAACGTCTCAACTCAGTCTCAGCTGATGCGACACGGTCAGGATCATCATATAATAGTCCCAAAGCAGAAAAAAAACTATCCACTGATCTGAAGCATTTATCACTAGGTTGCAAAGAAAAGGCCCACTCCTGAGGCTCTTAGAGCAAAAGTGACATTATGAACCCTACGCGCTGGGATTCATCCCCAGAGGACTTAGGTCTCAAACGAAAATACAATAAGCAAGCATTTTTAAATGAAAAAAATTCTCGGTGTTCACCAAAAAATAAATCCGGCAAACATACCTTAGGCTCCAAGAAATGTGCTCCAGGACAGCTACTCACGTGCTGACGGAGCTCGGCCACCTCCAGAGAGAGTCCCTGCAGGCGATGAGCCAAATCCTGAACCGACACCATGATGGAACAGAAAAATCTTTCCTTAGAGAATTTGCAGGCTGGACTTACTGTTATGTTCTGCTACCAGAGCTAAGGAAAGAGAGGAGATCTGTCCCTACGATAGAACTCAGCTGAATCCCTACGATGTAACAGGGGACCTGATCCTGCGATCAGACCTGCTAAAGTCCTAAGCTAGTCTGTACGGAGACCTATAGATGTGGGGAAGGAATCCCTACAAGTACTAAGGACTGGGAGGAATATGGGACACCTCCTAACAGAAATAGTAGCAGACAGACGAACAAACAACATATATAGAACATAGAGGTCCGTAGACCAAGCAAACTAACAGAGTTAGATACAGAGCACAGGCTAGCTAGAAAGTAGATATACAATGAAGTCCAGCAAAGCCAGAAGGGCGGAGCAGGATTAAATAGGCCAACAAGGTCATGTGACCAGCAAAGGAAAAAAAAAACCTAAGAGCAAGGTTCTAACAGGTTTCCTCCCACGCTCCAAAGACTGATAGGGAATGTAGATTGTGAGCCCCAATGGGGACAGTGCCGATAATGTGGGTAAAGTACCACGGAATATGTTGGCGCTATATAAAAATAAAGATTATTATTATTTGTAATCTGGACTTTATCATAAATGGGCGACAGGAGCTGCGACACGTCCTCTGGCCATTGGATTTCTGTACGTCCGTGTTCCTGATATTTCAGCAATTTGGGGGCTTGAGCTGTGACCGCCCTGTGCAGCCGCGGTCCTCGTAGGACTATCCCAGCAGCCTCCGCTGTCCCTCTCCCCTGTGTATTGCAGCAGATGTCCGCAGCCACCGCCGCTGCCAGGATAACCCACTGACCTAGATTTCAGCTCCGAGTAAAAGCGGCCTGATGGCTTCATTCATGTGACAAATGCACAGAGACAGAGCGGTGGCGCCATGCTGCGTGGGTGACCGTGCCGCGAACAAGTACAAGACGCGAAGAGCAATACGGAGGCTGGAGGGGACCCATGTGCCGGGCTCCGGGGCCACCACTCTCCATGCTGGGGTAAGACTGAATCCTGAGCCCTTCTGGCCTCGTTCTCGTCACCGGAGAACGTCACAATGAAGGGTTTCTGGAGATCTAAACACATCTAGAAAGATTCAGGTCTCCATTTCTGGATTTGGAAGTGACACAAGATGACTGCACGTCCGAAGAAAACTGCGTCCAAGATGATTTATATTGATGAATAATGTCGCTTCAAGGGGTCTCCGAAACCCCAAAATAAGGCGATAAGTCATGAGCCCCAACCAGTGCCGCACTCGGGGGGGCCGCACCTTTCAGAAAGGTTCTTGTCTCTTTCCCTGATCGTTTTCCACATCTCTGGAGACGAGCGGCGACCTTCCCGGGGACAGAGACCTTCCCGGGGACAGAGACCTTCCCGTGGACAGAGACCTTCCCGGGGACAGAGACCTTCCCGGGGACAGAGACCTTCCCGGGGACAGAGACCTTCCCGGGGACAGAGACCTTCCCGGGGACAGAGACCTTCCCGGGGACAGAGACCTTCCCGGGGACAGACGCTGATATGCTGCCGGCCGCCATTGCACATTAAATGGTTGTAGTCACATCATGGAGGATGGGAGTCACAGGCGCTGACATTCCTGAACTGCAGGTTACCTTAGAAACTACAACACCTCCTGCTGCTTCTAAAGAATGTGCTGTCACTTTAAGAATAATTAACTCCGACTGCGCCATGAAGAGTGTGCCCAACCCCTGGAGTGCGGGGCACAATAACTGGCACCGAGCCACAGACTGTACCTATAGGTGCACAGGGGCAAGGGGCGGCCATTATAAAATCTCCGCCAACGTCCATAACTGCGGGATAACCCTTTGAATTTCGCCTTCTGGGCACAACGCAATATGTGCAGCGAAGCCCCCTGTGCACACACCGCAGCGGTGGTCTTTGCTCTTCAGCTATCTCAGAAGTCCACGTGCCCCCCCGTAACCATCCCGATACCTGCGGTCAGCGCTACGGTCACATTAGAGCAGATCTCCGCTCTCATCTCCATACACAACACAGGTCCCGGCCCAGGACGAGGTCAATGCCAGGCAGCTGCAGCAAAGGCCACGAGATCTCGGGATACGTCAGAAGGCTCAAAGACTTTACATCTGTACAGGACGTTGGATACAGGACATAGCGGAGTCGGGAAGGTGCAACCGGCAAGAGCCAAGTGTAGCAAGGAGAAACTGGACTGAAAAACCCAGAGAGACGGTCAGGGTGAGGAGCCATGTGTGTAACGCAAAGGGTGACGTTTTCAGAAAAGCTGCACCTTCGCTGCCACAGAATCCTCAGATGAATTTTTTCCCACTGTAGAATATAAAACAGGTAGGAACGATCCCTTAGAGGGAATACGAGCATGTAGATCTGTCAAAGACAAGTCCAGCAATACGTTTATATGGCTGGTCCGTTCCTCCGTTACTGAGAAATCAGAGTTTGAATTCATATGCAAATGAGGCTGAAGAGCTATGGTAGATCTGAAGCCCCTGCCACTCCAGCTCTATTCCTCGCCGAGCGCCGTCTCCTCCTGCCTGCCAGCCTCTAGGCTGTGTGACTTCAGGCAGAGGCTGCGCTGGGCGGTGAATAGAGCTGGAGTGACAGAGGCTTTGGATCTGATTTCTCAGTAATGGAGGAGCGGACTGGCCATGTAAAGGTATCGCTGGACTCATTTTTGATAGGGCTAACTGCGCATATAAATAGATTGGGGGGGTAAAATCCTGCTGACAAATTCCCTTTAATGACCACAAGGTGGTGTAGAATTCATGCGGCGATTAACAATACATAACTAATTTATCCAGAAACTCATTGGAAAGCCGCCTGGATGGTGAAGAAGCGGCATGTGCCAGGAGGGCAGCGATCGCTGCCTGGAAGCTGGAGGTATGGGAGAGGGTGAGGAAAAAAAGACAAATTCCTGCATGGAAAGAATGACTGGTGAGAGGCTTCCAGCGATTTCTACATACCCGGGACACAACTATGAAGGAGGATTCTTTACTGTAAGAGCAGCGGCTGATCAGCCCCAAGACGCAGCAATGGTAGATTCAGTAATAGGTGACTGAATGAAGTAATGGAACCAGCTGGGATGAATAGATTGGAAGATGGCGCCGCTTATCTCCCAGGAAGGGTTGGCCGAGCACAATCTCATGAACATGTACGAAGTCGCCGCATGCATAAAAGTCTGACGTGCGATAAACGCTGCGAAGAAAATAGTTTCGATAACAATGTCAGCTCCCCACAAAAAGCGCAGGACCCCGGCCGTTCCATCGCCAGAACAACATAACGTCACGGGGCTCAGAAGATCCCCCCACAGCTTCCCGCACAAAGCGCAGGACCCCGATATAACAAGAACCCCACACAGCTCTCCACACAAAGCGCAGGACCCCGATATAACAAGATCCCCACACAGCTCCCCACAAAAAGCGCAGAACCCCGGCCGCTCCATCGCCAGAACAACATAACGTCACAGGGCTCAGAAGATCCCCCCACAGCTTCCCGCACTAAGCGCAGGACCCCGATATAACAAGATCCCCACACGGCTCCCCACAAAAAGCGCAGGACCCCGGCCGCTCCATCGCCAGAACAACATAACGTCACAGGGCTCAGAAGATCCCCCCACAGCTTCCCGCACTAAGCGCAGGACCCCGATATAACAAGATCCCCACACGGCTCCCCACAAAAAGTGCAGGACCCCGGCCGCTCCATCGCCAGAACAACATAACGTCACGGGGCTCAGAAGATCCCCCCACAGCTTCCCACACTAAGCGCAGGACCCCGATATAACAAGATCCCCACACGGCTCCCCACAAAAAGCGCAGGACCCCGGCCGCTCCATCGCCAGAACAACATAACGTCACGGGGCTCAGAAGATCCCCCCACAGCTTCCCGCACTAAGCGCAGGACCCCGATATAACAAGATCCCCACACGGCTCCCCACAAAAAGCGCAGGACCCCGGCCGTTCCATCGCCAGAACAACATAACGTCACAGGGCTCAGAAGATCCCCCCACAGCTCCCCACACAAAGCGCAGGACCCCGAATATAACAAGATCCCCACACGGCTCCCCACAAAAAGCGCAGGACCCCGGCCGCTCCATCGACAGAACAACATAACATCACGGGGCTCAGAAGATCCCCCCACAGCTTCCCGCACAAAGCGCAGGACCCCAAATATAACAAGATCCCCACACGGCTCCCCGCACAAAGCGCAGGACCCCAAATATAACAAGATCCCCCCACAGCTCCCGGCACAAAGCTCAGGACCCCGATATAACAAGATCCCCACACGGCTCCCCGCACAAAGCGCAGGACCCCGGTCGCTCCATCAACAGAACAATATAACGTCATGGGGCTCAGAAGATCCCCCCACAGCTCCCCGCACAAAGCGCAGGACCCCGATATAACAAGATCCCCACACAGCTCTCCACACAAAGCGCAGGACTCCGATATAACAATATCCCCACACGGCTCCCCGCACAAAGCGCAGGACCCCGAATATAACAAGATCCCCCCACAGCTTCCCGCACAAAGCTCAGGACCCCGATATAACAAGATCTCCACACAGATCTCTGCATAAAGCGCAGTACCCCGATATAACAAGATCCCCACACAGATCTCCGCACAAACGCAGGACCCAGATATAACAAGATCCCCACACAGCTCTCCACACAAAGCACAAGACTCCGATATAACAAGATCCCCACACGGCTCCCCGCAGAAAGCGCAGGACCTCGAATATAACAAGATACCCGAACAGCTTCCCGCACAAAGCTCAGGACCCCGATATAACAAGATCCCCACACGGCTCCCCGCACAAAGACCAGGACCCCGGTCGCTCCATCAACAGAACAATATAACGTCATGGGGCTCAGAAGATCCCCCCACAGCTCCCTGCACAAAGCGCAGGACCCCGAATATAACAAGAACCCCCAACAGCTCCCCGCACAAAGCTCAGGACCCCGATATAACAAGATCCCCACACAGCTCTCTGCAAAATAGCGCAGGACCTTGATATAACAAGATCCCCCCATAGCGCAGGACCCCGATATAACAAGATCGCCACACGGCTCCCCGCACAAAGCGCAGGACCCCAAATATACCAAAATCCCCCACAGCTCCCCGCACAAACCACAGGACCCTGAATATAACAAGATACCCCCACAGCTTCCTGCACAAAGGGCAAGACCCTGGTTGCTCCATCAACAGAACAATATAACATCACGGGGCTCAGAAGATCCCCCATAGATCCCCGCACAAAGGGCAAGACCCTGGTTGCTCCATCAACAGAACAATATAACATCACGGGGCTCAGAAGATCCCCCCCACAGCTCCCCGCACAAAGTGCAGGACCCCGAATATAACAAGACACCCCCACAGCTTCCCGCACAAAGCGCAGGACCCCGATATAACAAGATCCCCACACATCTCTCCGCACAAAGCACAGGACCCCGATATAACAAGATCCCCCCCAAAGCTCTCCGCACAAAGCACAGGACCCCGGCCGCTCCATCAACAGAACAATATAACGTCACGGGGCTCAGAAGATCCCCCCACAGCTCCCCGCACAAAGCGCAGGACCCCGGCCGCTCCATCGACAGAACAATATAACGTCACGGGGCTCAGAAGATCCCCCCACAGCTCCCCGCACAAAGCGCAGGACCCCGGCCGCTCCATCGACAGAACAATATAGAGTCATGGGGCTCAGAAGATCCCCCACAGCTCCCAGCACAAAGCGCAGGACCCCGGCTGCTCCATCGACAGAACAATATAACGTCACGGGGCTCAGAAGATCCCCCACAGCTCACAGCACAAAGCGCAAGCCCCCGGCTGCTCTATCGACAGAACAATATAACGTCACTGGGCTCAGAAGATCCCCCCATAGATCCCCACACAAAGCGCAGGACCCCGGCCGCTCCATCGACAGAACAATATAACATCACGGGGCTCAGAAGATCCCCCCATAGATCCCCGCACAAAGCGCAGGACCCCGGGCGCTCCATCGACAGAACAATATAACGTCACGGGGCTCAGAAGATCCCCCCCATAGATCCCCGCACAAAGCGCAGGACCCGGGCCGATCCATCGACAGAACAATATAACGTCACGGGGCTCAGAAGATCCCACACAGCTCCCCGCACAAAGCGCAGGACCCCGGCCGCTCCATCGACAGAACAATATAACGTCACGGGGCTCAGAAGATCCCTCCACAGCTCCCCGCACAAAGCGCAGGACCCCGGCCGCTCCATCGACAGAACAATATAACGTCACGGGGCTCAGAAGATCCCCCCATAGATCCCCGCACAAAGCGCAGGACCCCGGCCGCTCCATCGACAGAACAATATAACGTCACGGGGCTCAGAAGATCCCCCCCATAGATCCCCGCACAAAGCGCAGGACCCCGGCCGCTCCATCGACAGAACAATATAACGTCACGGGGCTCAGAAGATCCCCCCATAGATCCCCGCACAAAGCGCAGGACCCCGGCCGCTCCATCGACAGAACAATATAACGTCACGGGGCTCAGAAGATCCCTCTACAGACGAGATAGGTTTTTTCTAATAAATTTTCTTATATGTAAAAAAAAAAAATCTCCACTAGTCTGGAATCATCCACAATGGTTCTGCCCCAAAGAATTAGATCACTGGATCATTTCACCAGATCACAATGAACCTGACAGCGACGTCCAGAGATTCTCTGCTCTCCGGTACATCGTACAGTAAAATAAATGGTTTTCTTTAAAGCTACAACTCGGCCACTAATAATAACGAGGCCTCAAGTCTCAGGAGATGACAAAATAAAAAGCTACAGATCTTGGAAGGAGAAAATGAAAAAAAAAAAACCCTACAAAGACATAAATTGGGCAAAGTGGGAACAAAAGCTACAAAACCTGGAATCTCCGGGGGACGATCAGAACGAACACATGGTGGGAAGTGGAGGCTGAATGACTGCTGCGCCCCAGCTCACTGCTTCCCCTGAACTCTGCCTCCTCGGCTGCAGAGATAACGCTGGCACAAAGCGGAGCAATGTTCTGCGGCTCCGAATATCTGCACACAGCGAGCTCTGCTCCAAGTGTAATAAAAGATTTCTCAATGAAATGGGAAAAGATGCAGAGGAACGTGAATGGGATCGCACCGCACAGCTCTGCTCACGGCACACGGAGAGGCCGGCTCCGAGAAATCCGCAGCTCGGACCGGACGGCATTATAGACGGCGACAAGCAACAGGGACGCTCTGCACAGAGGCCGACAACAGTGACCGGCAGATTGTATTAGGTGCTGACAGCAAGGAGGACGGGGGGAGAATCAGATGCCGGAAAATAATCCGGAAAACTAAACATGAAGAATTCATCCCAGAGGAAAGACGCCACACGTAAAAAACGCCATCACCTATAGAAAGAGCGTCTGGAGGTAAATGTATCAGCACCGCACATACGTGACGAGTAGTGACATCATCAATGGGACCACTAATATAATGCAGAGTGGCCCCAGGGACAACATACCGTCCCCAGATACATGGCATCCGGCTGTTTACACCATGGGAAATGGGACTCGGCTCATTCCACCTTCGGCCATTGCTCTGGTTCCGCTGCCCATTGTAGATGCTATTGGGGTGGAGAGGGGTCAGCGCGGGCACAGACCGATCTCTGGGGGCACAGTCACATACACAGCCAGCTGCAATGCTCTGCAGGTTCTGATGCCTTTGTATCATAATTGTGATGCTTTGCATAGGTACTAACTACTGGGAACACCCAAGACCAGTCATACACCGGGAACACCCCTGCGAGACCCGCCGTATACACCGGGAACACCCCTGCGAGACAAGCCGTATACACCGGGAACACCCCTGCGAGACCCGCCGTATACACTGGGAGCAAGCCCGCGAGACCGGCTGTATACTGGGAACACTCCACGCGAGACCCGCCGTATACACCGGGAGCAAGCCCGCGAGACCGGCCGTATACTGGGAACACTCCACGCGAGACCCGCCGTATACACCGGGAACACCCCTGCGAGACAAGCCGTATACACCGGGAACACCCCTGCGAGACCCGCCGTATACACCGGGAGCAAGCCCGCGAGACCGGCTGTATACTGGGAACACTCCACGCGAGACCCGCCGTATACACCGGGAACACCCCTGCGAGACCCGCCGTATACACCGGGAGCAAGCCCGCGAGACCGGCTGTATACTGGGAACACTCCACGCGAGACCCGCCGTATACACCGGGAGCAAGCCTGCGAGTCCGGCCGTATACACCAGGAGCAAGCCCCGCCGTATACACCGGGAACACCCCCGCGCGAGACCCGCCGCATACACCGGGAGCACCCCCGCGCGAGACCCGCCGCATACACCGGGAGCACCCCCCGCGCGAGACCCGCCGCATACACCGGGAGCACCCCCCGCGCGAGACCCGCCGCATACACCGGGAGCACCCCCCGCGCGAGACCGGCCGTATACCGAGAGCACCCCCCCGCGCGAGACCGGCCGTATACCGGGAGCACCCCCCCGCGCGAGACCGGCCGTATACCCCGGGAGCACCCCCCCCCCCGCGCGAGACCGGCCGTATACCCCGGGAGCACCCCCCCCCCCCCCCCCGCGCGAGACCGGCCGTATACCCCGGGAGCACCCCCCCCCCCCCCCCGCGCGAGACCGGCCGTATACCCCGGGAGCACCCCCCCGCGCGAGACCGGCCGTATACCCCGGGAGCACCCCCCGCGCGAGACCGGCCGTATACCCTGGGAGCACCCCCCGCGCGAGACCGGCCGTATACCAGGAGCACCGGTGAGACCATCTGCTTTGGAGATGACTCGGCCATCTGGACGTCACACGCCGGTCCTCACATCCTTACATTTGCCCATTATTCCTGCCCCCACACCTCGTGGTTAAGACTGCTGGTGTCACTGTAACAAGATAGTGAAAGTTTTTCACGTGTGGTTGATGGCTTTACTGATGTGGCTGATGGGTGCACATCTCCGGCCCCCGCTGCAGACGCTGGATGACGTCCGCTTCACTTCCCACATTACAAATAATTAAAACAGTGTAAAAGGGATTAGGGAGTTGGAGGGGATCACCCCGGGGCCATCTCTACACTAAACACTTCCGAAACACGTCACCGGGAGCTCAGGGAAGCCGATCATTACACATCGCACATATTTCTGAGGACAACGCGCGTCTCCAGTTACATGAGCGCGGCTGATGAGGATGCGGAGATCCTCCGTCTGCTGCTCTCCGCGGCTCCTCCTGAGCTTCACCATGAAGCCTCCTGCACGGCCCGAAGGCTGGAACTAACTGCAAATGTCAGGATGATCTACCGGATCTGTCCTGGATCCGATCGCGGCGCCCCCTGCAGTCGCCCAGTCTGTCGCTGCCAGGAATAATCCGATTTATTCTGCAAAGTGAAATATCACTGACTGTTATCTGATGTAAAGATTTATTTCCATTATTGCTCGGCCTTGGTATTTTACTTCCAGTTTCAAGATCTCTTGTTGTCAAGAAAGAGAAACATCCAGAGGCTGAAACCATGTACAGATCTGAGGCCGTGTTCACACGATGGAGGAAAAACAAACAAAAAGAAATAAGTGTTTTGCACAGCAGAAGTCTAATATTCACAATCGGATTTCTGCCGCTGAGTAGCAGCTTCCACTGTTGAAGATGCGGATTCGTCCCGTGTAGAAACACTCCTCAAAGAACGATGGAAATCACAAATGATGGAAAATGGAGATAATTCTCAAAACCTCTGGATTCTCCAGTCCGGAGTCTGAGCCTCGTGCAGAAATCCCGGCGCCTCCGGCCTCGGCTGCTGTCACTGAGGTCATTAATGGTCGTCTGAGGAAGGTTCTTCCGCTGAATGTACAAATCATGAGGATCCGCTGCCGGCAGCTCTTGTGTAATCACCGACCAATGACGTCCCCGATGTGCTCGATGGAGACAAGTCTGGAGACGCTGCAGCCATGGGGGCAGGTTCAGGCAATGCAGGCCTCTCACAGTAGTACCAGCAACATGCAGCTTGGGGAGACTTTGGAGAAACTGCTGCATCACTGGTTCCACCACCAAATCAATGTAACACTGAGATGTAAGTGCACCTAGAATACAGACGAGAGGGGTCTGGCTACCGCACATTATGTCCCCCCCTACAACCTAATCCCAGAAGTGAAACTGGTGTGATGTTCCCTCGTGAAGGCCTCTTCATGGTTTTGCCATTGTGATCTTCAGCCCACTTTCTGGCCATCATTGCATCCAAGGAAAAAGTAAAAGGACAGACCTCCATTCCAGCCTCCATTGCCATCTTGCTCTGCACCATGATCGCCTTTAAGATCGGTGGTGAGAGGCCAGTGGACATCTGTAGCCCAACGTCACGGTTGTGTGGATACTGACACCTTCGACTCGGTGTGTGATGTCCAATTTCAACTGCAGCACAAATGGATCCATTGTGGAAACAGTGGTGTGGTCATTTCTCCAGTGTCCCAGGAGTTGATTTTTCACATGACATCCCCAGGCTGCACGTTCCTCGCACTACTGTGAGCCGCCTGCGTGGCCTGAACCTGCTCCCATGGCCGCAGCGTCCCCGGACTTGCCTCCATCAAACACATCGGGGACGTCATTGGTCGGTGATTACACAGGAGCTGCCGGCAGCGTCTCCGGACTTGTCTCCATCGAGCACATCAGGGACGTCATTGGTTGGTGATTACACAGGAGCTGCCAGCAGCGTCTTCAGTCTCTTCTCCATCCACCACATCAGGGACGTCATTGGTCGGTGATTACACAGGAGCTGCCAGCAGTGGATCCTGATGATTTCCTTCCTCAGACGACCATTAATAACCTCAGTGACAGCAGCCGAGGCCGGAGGTGCCCGTAATTTTGCACGAGGCTCAGACTTGACAATGAATAATCCAGATGATTCGAAAATATTGCTTCCATTTTATTCATCATTTACAGATCAGTGACGTCTCCATCCTGGGATTTCCATCATTCCACCACTTTTATATCTTGGTACAGTTTCACCGCAAATATGTTCTGTGTGAACAAGTGCTGATACTTTTCACAGCTGAGCATTTGTTACAATTGCATCGACACAATCCCCCAGATTAATGCTTCTCTATGACTCAGAATGTGAAATAATCTTCTAGACTAATCCAACTGGATCCTGAAATCTACAGTAATCTGCCAGCAATGGGATAAGGAGCAACCAAAGGGCGAGCAGCGGCGGTCAGCCAGACCAGGCCTCGAGGGCTACAGCCCAGGTGCCCGCAGCCCGTGGACCCGAGCCGTATCTCCGGCTGCAGTCCGTGGACCCGAGCCGTATCTCCGGCTGCAGCCCGTGGACCCGAGCCGTATCTCCGGCTGCAGTCCGTGTACCCGAGCCGTATCTCCGGCTGCAGTCCGTGTACCCGAGCCGTATCTCTGGCTGCAGTCTGTGTACCCGAGCTGTATCTCTGGCTGCAGTCTGTGTACCCGAGCCGTATCTGGACAATCTTTCATATATTGAGTAGGTGCCTGTAGGCGCTCACATTTTTCGGGAGGGTACTTGTGTTTGATCTAGGGGCATTTGCATATTTTGCATAATATTCAGTAACCAAAGTAAAATAAAATCATGAGGGTCCGCTCCCCCCCAGGATGGGTCGGTTTATCATCATGATACCCACTGAAATATGATTACACCTCCTGTCACATCCGCACGAGCCCAGAGGTGTCCATGACTATGTAAATTAGTCTTCAGCAGCACAGAGGAAATCAGGATTCCACTGCTGCAGGACAACACAGCAGCAATCCTTTATCCCGCGCTCTGCAACCTGTGGCTTTAAGCAAACTACAACTCTCAGCATGCTCTGGCAGCTGCATAGAAGGAGTATTGCAGAGCAGGGCACACAGACGATGCATGGTAATCAGCTGCAGCGCAGGGTATAATGGGGGGATTGTCCGCGGGGGTCGCAGGCTGCTCGCCATGTACAGTCACGGATCACAGAATGCAAGAAATTTGTGCTGCACAGAAAATACGTTGTTCATCCGCAGCTTCCTATGACAAAGAGAAGGATCCCGCTGTGACCAGCGAGCTGTGGATATACAGTGACGTCACCTATAGCCACGGACCCCCATAAACTCCACCGAGCAATGCAGAAAAATACAGGCAGCCGCTCAAATGCTGCAAACCCCACAATCAACCCTACAGATGACACAAGACCCCGGGATAATATGAGGGGTTGGGGGGAGTAGGATCTGCAGGTAGACACCACAAGGGGAATGCAAGCAAGGTGGGGGAGGGGGCACATACTTTCATTCCAGCACACTTTACCTTCATATAAGAGCCACGTTCTGCAGTTTTGTGGTGAGGAAATGGGTCTCCAGCTGCTCCAGTGTCGGGGTGGGGGTCTCGCTCTTGGACCTCAGTCACACTGGGGTCTCGGAGGAGGCAGCAGTCTCAGCAGATGGAGCCTCATACTGTCAGAGACGTTCATGGAAGAGAGAGCAGGGAGGGGAGGCCGCTGTACAGAGAGGGGGTGAGATGTGCCCCTGGGGGGGTGCAGGGATCTATAGGTGCCCGCAGGGAATCCGCTGACCAAGAGTGCAGCGGTGAAGAGCTATAGGTACAGGGAGGATATAGGTGGAAGAACAGGCCGCTACAATGTATCTATAGGTATCAGAGCAACAAGTACTGTGCATCTATAATGTCACACCCGTGAGTACTGTATCTATAGGCATCAGCCCTGCGAGTACTATATCTATAGTATCAGCCCTGCAAGTACTATATATCTATAGTATCAGCCCTGCAAGTACTATATATCTATAGTATCAGCCCTGCAAGTACTATATATCTATAGTATCAGATCAACACTTACTATGTATCTATAGTTTCACACCTTAGAGGGCAATGTACCTATAGGTATCACACCTGCAAGTACTCTATCTATAGTATCACAAAACAAAGGATGGAGACTCTAGGGTTAATGATATAGGAGATGTATAGAAGACTAGGAATCTTGAAGGAGGGGATATTGTATCAGATCTACAGAACACACAGCTTAGAGATATATAGGTGGCGGGTCTCTGCTAGGCAGACATATAGGTGACGGCTAACGATCTGTATGTGACAGAGTAACAGATAACCACATATATGTGTAGATAAGAGATACGTAGATAATTAAGGGTGACAATCTATAGGTGAATGATGGCAGGTAAGAAGGACGTAGACGTGGATGTCAGCTATATCCGTGTATATAGCGCTACAGGTGTATATACCCCACAGATATGACCGGGACAATGATCCGTAGGTGTTCAAGGAGGGGTCTAGATGTGGGAAAATACGGGAGGCCCTGAATAGAGTATAGGTGAAAGTTAGGGTCTATAAGCTCCAATAGAGGGTGAAATGTGCAGTTTGGTCAATATATATCCTAAGAGGCAAGGGGTATATACATTGGTGACACAGGGACCCTATAGACTCCAGTTGATGAATATCCAGGTGGCAGCAGGTGAATCTATAGGTGAACAGGTCAGTATATTCCAGCAGCAGTATGCACAGCGTAGGGTAGATCTATAGGTGGTCCTATAGACTCTATAGGTCTCTGTATATCCAGATCACTTTATAGGTGGGGGTTGAGTATATTTCAGATGGTTGTAGGCGTCTCTGCATATACAAGCGGCAGCAGTAGGTGAACACAGGACCTATAGGTGACAAAGAAACTCCATACGCTTCAGTTAAGAGTTGTGAGGTCTTTTTAGATTCAGGCAGTGATGATCTATAGGTGACTGGGTCAGGGTATATCTAGAGGCTCCAATAGATGGTTGCAGGTGTTTCTGTATATCCAGGCAGCAGCAGAACTATAGGTGGCCAGCTCTATAGGCTCCAGCTCACAGCTGCAGGGTCTATAAGCTACAAACAATAAGGAGTGAATTGTGTAGGAAGAGGGTCTGTATATATCCTACAAGGTGAGGGCTATATCCATTGGTGACACAGGGAATCTGTAGGCTCCAGGTGAAGTATATCCAGGCGGCAGCAGGTGAATTCTGTGGCTCTATAGGAGTCCAGGTCTGGAGGTCTCTGTATCTAGGACACACTATAGGTACCAGGAGGGTCTATAGACTCCAGGGGGTTCAGTGTATACAGGTCACCTTACAGGTGGTCTATGTAAAGGTGACTCTATACGTTTCTAGCAGACACGGTTGCAGTCATCTGTATCTCCGGATCACTCTATAGGATCTATAGTGTATAACAGCTCACGGCTGAGGTCCAGCAGGTGGAGGGTGCAGGAAATCTACTCATGCCAGGTGACGACTGCGGGGTCTGTGTATCCAGGTGATCCTATAGGTGATGACTGCGGGGTCTGTGTATCCAGGTGATCCTATAGGTGATGACTGCGGGGTCTGTGTATCCAGGTGATCCTATAGGTGATGACTGCGGGGTCTGTGTATCCAGGTGATCCTATAGGTGATGACTGCGGGGTCTGTGTATCCAGGTGATCCTATAGGTGATGACTGCGGGGTCTGTGTATCCAGGTGATCCTATAGGTGATGACTGCGGGGTCTGTGTATCCAGGTGATCCTATAGGTGATGACTGCGGGGTCTGTGTATCCAGGTGATCCTATAGGTGATGACTGCGGGGTCTCTATCTTGGAGATCCTATAGGTGATGACTGCGGGGTCTGTGTATCTTGATGATCCTATAGGTGACGACTGCGGGGTCTGTGTATCCAGGTGATCCTATAGGTGAAGACTGCGGGGTCTGTGTATGCAGGTGATCCTATAGGTGATGACTGCGGGGTCTGTGTATCCAGGTGATCCTATAGGTGAAGACTGCGGGGTCTGTGTATCCAGGTGATCCTATAGGTGACGACTGCGGGGTCTGTGTGTCCCAGCCTCTCTGTATTTGACGACGGCAGGACCCTTGTATCCGGGTCTCTATAGGTGATGATACAAGTCTCTGCGTATCCAGGCAGTGGCAGATCTATATGTGACAGGTCCTTGTATACGGCGATCCTATAGGTGACAGGAGGGTCCCTGTATCCAGGTCTCGTTGTGGGGGGGGTCGTGTATCTGCAGGTTCTGGTGGGTCCCTATATCCGGTGGGGGGTTGTATATCTGCAGGTTCAGTGTCTCTGCTGTATCCCGGTTTCTATAGGTGACAGCAGACGTCTCCGGACGGCAGTATACCCTGTCAGTGACGTCAGGCCTCGCAGTATACAGCAGGCTCGGTACATCAGGCGCGGCTCCGGCAGTGTCGGGCTCTCCGGGGCCCCGGCCCGGGATGTGTGGGCTCCGGCCTCGGTGTCACTGCTGCCCCCTCCCGCTCTCAGGCCGCAGCATAGGAACGGGAGCTGCGCACTCACCGCATAGTCTCGCGAGAAGCGGCCACGGCGGTGACGTCACCGCTGTAACCCGTGCGCTGCCGGCTGCTGCTGGACAGTGAATGGACGAGGAAGAGGAGGAGACCGATGGCACCGGCCCGAGCCCGCACATACCGAGAGCCGGAGACGGCGACCCCCGGAGGAGGCGGCGAGAAGTGCGGAGAGGAGAGTGTAACAAGAATGATACTAGTGATAATAGTAACAATAATTAATAATAGTGATAATAATGCTGGTGATCATAGTAACAATAGTGATAATAATGCTAGTGATAACAGTAACCATAGTGACAATAAATAATAGTGATAATAATGCTGGTGATCATAGTAACCATAGTAACAATAATTAATAATAGTGAGAATAATACTAGTGATAATAGTAACAATAATTAATAATAGTGATAACACTAGTGATAACAGTGACCATAGTAACAATAATTAATAATAGTGATCATAATGCTAGTGATCATAGTACCAATAATTAATAATAGTGATAATAATACTGGTGATAATAGTAACCATAGTAACAATAATAATAGTGATAATAATGCTGGTGATCATAGTAACCATAGTGACAATAATTAATAATAGTGATAATAATGGTGGTGATAATAGTAACCATAATAACAATAATAATAGTGATAATAATGCTAGTGATAACAGTAACCATAGTAACAATAATTAATAATAGTGATAATAATGCTTTTGATCACAGTAACCATAGTGACAATAATTAATAATAGTGATAATGCTGGTGATCACAGTAACCATAGTGACAATAATTAATAATAGTGATAATAATGCTGGTGATAATAGTAACTATAGCAACAATAATAATAGTGATAATAATGCTAGTGATAACAGTAACCATAGTAACAATAATTAATAATAGTGATAATAATACTAGTGAGAATAGTAACCATAGTAACAATAATTAATAATAGTGATAATGCCAGTGATAACAGTAACCATAGTGACAATAATTAATAATAGTGATAATAATGCTAATGATAACAGTAACCATAGTAACAATAATTAATAATAGTATTAATAATAATACTAGTAAGAATAGTAACCATAGTAACACTAAGTAATAATAGTGATAATAATGCTATTGATCATAGTAACAATAATTCATAATAGTGATAATAATGCAAGTGATCATAATAACAATAATTAATAATAGTGATAATAGTAACCATACTAACAATAATTGATAATAGTGATAATAATACTAGTGAGAATAGTAACCATAGTAACAATAATTAATAATAGTGATAATAATGCTAGTGATAACAGTAACCATAGTGACAATAATTAATAATAGTGATAATAATGCTAGTGATAACAGTAACCATAGTGACAATCATTAATAATAGTGATAATAATGCTAGTGATAACAGTAACCATAGTGACAATAATTATTAATAGTGATAAATCTAGTGATCATAGTAACCATAGTAACAATAATTAATAATAGTGATAATAATGCTAGTGATAACAGTAACCATAGTAACAATAATTAATAATAGTGATCATAATGTTAGTGATCATAGTAACAATAATTAATAATAGTGATAATAATGCTAGTGATAACAGTAACCATAGTAACAATAATTAATAATAGTGATAATAATTCTAGTGATCATAGTAACCATAATAACAATAATTAATAATAGTGATAATAATTATAGTGATCATAGTAACCGTAGCAACAATAGTGATAATAATGCTAGTGATAACAGTAACCATAGTGACGATAATTAATAATAGTGATAATAACGCTAGTGATCACAGTAACCATAGTAACAATAATTAATAATAGTGATAATAATACTAGTGATAACAGTAACCATAGTGATAATACTAGTGATAATAGTAACCATAGTGACAATAATTAATAACAGTCATAATAAAACTAGTGATAACAGTGACCATAGTAACAATAATTAATAAAAGTGATAATAATGCTAGTGATCACAGTAACCATAGTAACAATAATTAATAGTGATAATAATACTAGTGATAACAGTAACCATAGTGACAATAATTAATAATAGTGATAATAATGCTAGTGATCATAGTAACAATAATTCATAATAGTGATAATATTAACCATAGTAACAATAATTAATAGTGATAATAATGCTAGTGATCATAGTAACCATAGTGACAATAATTAATAATAGTGATAATAATTCTAGTGATCATAGTAACCATCGTAACAATAATTAATAATAGTGATGATAATACCAGTTACCATAGTAACCATAGTAACAATAGTGATAATAATTCTAGTGATAACAGTAACCATAGTGACAATAATTAATAATAGTGATAATAATGGTAGTGATGACAGTAACCATAGTAACAATAATTAATAATAGTGATAATAATGCTAGTGATCATAGTAACCATAGTAACAGTAATTAATAATAGTGATAATACTAGTGATCATAGTAACCATAGTAACAATAATTAATAATAGTGATAATACTAGTGAGAATAGTAACAATAGTGATAATAATGCTAGTGATAACAGTAACCATACTGACAATAATTAATAATAGTGATAATAATACTAGTGATCACAGTAACCATAGTAACAATAATTAATAATAGTGATAATAACTCTAGTGATCGTAGTAACCATAGTGACAATAATTAATAATAGTCATAATAAAACTAGTGATCATAGTAACAATAATTAATAATAGTGATAATAATGCCAGTGAGAATAGTAACCATAGTAACAATAATTAATAATAGTGATAATAATGCTAGTGATATCAGTAACCATAGTAGCAATAATTAATAATAGTGATAATACTAGTGAGAATAGTAACGATAGTAACAATAATTAATAATAGTGATAATACTAGTGAGAATAGTAACCATAGTAACAATAATTAATAATAGTGATAATAATTCTAGTGATCATAGTAACCATAGTAACAATAATTAATAATAGTGATAATACTAGTGAGAATAGTAACGATAGTAACAATAATTAATAATAGTGATAATACTAGTGAGAATAGTAACCATAGTAACAATAATTAATAATAGTGATAATAATACTAGTGATCACAGTAACATAGTAACATAGTTTTTAAGGTTGAAGGAAGACTAAGTCCATCTAGTTCAGCCCATAGCCTAACATGTTGATCCAGAGAAAGGCAAAAAAACAACATGTGGCAAACACTAAGCTCCACATTGGGGAAAAAAATTCCTTCCCGACTCCATACGACAATCAGACTAGGTCCCTGGATCAACGCCCTATCAAGGAATCTAGTATATATAACCTGTAATATTATACTTTTCAGGAAAGGCGTCCATCCCCTTCTTAAATGTTAGTAGTGAATCCCTCATTACAACATCATGCGGCAGAGAGCTCCATAGTCTCACTGCTCTTACAGTAAAGAATCCCCGTCTGTGATTACGATTAAACCTTCTTTCCTCCAGACATAGAAGATGCCCCCTTGTCCCCGTCTCTGGCCTCAGAGTAAAAAGATCAGTAGAAAGGTCTTTGTACTGTCCCCTCATATACTTGTACATAGTAATAAGATCCCCCCTAAACTAAATAACCCCAAGTGTAATAACCTGTCTTGGTATTGCAGACCCCCCCAGTCCTCTAATAACCTGTCTTGGTATTGCAGACCCCCCAGTCCTCTAATAACCTGTCTTGGTATTGCAGACCCCCCAGTCCTCTAATAACCTGTCTTGGTATTGCAGACCCCCCAGTCCTCTAATAACCTGTCTTGGTATTGCAGACCCCCCAGTCCTCTAATAAGCTGTCTTGGTATTGCAGACCCCCCAGTCCTCTAATAACCTGTCTTGGTATTGCAGACCCCCCAGTCCTCTAATAAGCTGTCTTGGTATTGCAGACCCCCCAGTCCTCTAATAACCTGTCTTGGTATTGCAGACCCCCCAGTCCTCTAATAAGCTGTCTTGGTATTGCAGACCCCCCAGTCCTCTAATAACCTGTCTTGGTATTGCAGACCCCCCAGTCCTCTAATAACCTGTCTTGGTATTGCAGACCCCCCAGTCCTCTAATAACCTGTCTTGGTATTGCAGACCCCCCAGTCCTCTAATAACGTGTCTTGGTATTGCAGACCCCCCAGTCCTCTAATAACCTGTCTTGGTATTGCAGACCCCCCAGTCCTCTAATAACCTGTCTTGGTATTGCAGACCCCCCAGTCCTCTAATAAGCTGTCTTGGTATTGCAGACCCCCCAGTCCTCTAATAACGTGTCTTGGTATTGCAGACCCCCCAGTCCTCTAATAACCTGTCTTGGTATTGCAGACCCCCCAGTCCTCTAATAACCTGTCTTGGTATTGCAGACCCCCCAGTCCTCTAATAAGCTGTCTTGGTATTGCAGACCCCCCAGTCCTCTAATAACCTGTCTTGGTATTGCAGACCCCCCAGTCCTCTAATAACCTGTCTTGGTATTGCAGACCCCCCAGTCCTCTAATAACCTGTCTTGGTATTGCAGACCCCCCCCCCCAGTCCTCTAATAACCTGTCTTGGTATTGCTGACCCCCCAGTCCTCTAATAACCTGTCTTGGTATTGCAGACCCCCCAGTCCTCTAATAACCTTGGTCGCTCTTCTCTGCACCCTCTCTAGTTCAGCTATGTCTTTCTTATACACCGGAGACCAGAACTGTACACAGTATTCTACGTGTGGTCGCACTGGTGACTTGTATAGAGGTAAAATTATCTTCTCCTCATAAGCATCTATGCCTCTTTTAATGCATCCCATTATTTTATTTGCCTTTGCAGCAGCAGCCTGACACTGGCCACTAAACGTGAGCTTGTCGTCCACCAATACACCCAGGTCTTTTTCAGTTACAGTTTTGCCCAGTGTTTTACAATTAAGCATAGAATTATACATTTCATTTCCTCTGCCCAAGTGCATTACCTTACATTTATCCCCATTAAAGCTCATTTGCCATTTATCAGCCCAAGCTTCTAGTTTACATAGATCCTCCTGTAATATAAAATTGTCCTCCTCTGTATTGATTACCCTGCAGAGTTTAGTGTCATCTGCAAATATTGAAATATTACTCTGTATGCCCCCTACAAGGTCATTAATAAATATGTTAAAAAGAATGGGGCCCAATACTGACCCCTGTGGTACCCCACTGTTACCTGAGACCCAGTCTGAGTGTTTTCCATTAATAACCACCCTTTGTTTCCTATCACTGAGCCAATTCTTAACCCACATACATATATTTTCCCCTATCCCCATTGTTCTCATTTTATGTATCAACCTTTTGTGTGAAACCGTATCAAAAGCTTTTGAAAAGTCCATATACACAACATCCACTGCATTTCCTTGGTCCAGTCCGGAACTTGCCTCCTCATAAAAACTGATCAGATTAGTTTGACAGGAACGGTCCCTCGTAAACCCATGTTGATATTGGGTCATGAGGTTCTTCTTCTTCAGACACTCTAGTATAGCATCTCTTAGGAAACCCTCCAGGATTTTACCCACAGTAGAGGTTAAGCTTACTGGCCTATAATATCCAAGTTCAGTTTTTGTCCCCTTTTTGAATATTGGCACCACATTTGCTATACGCCAGTCCTGTGGTACAGACCCTGTTATTATGGAATCTTTAAAGATTAAAAATAATGGTCTATCTATGACGTTACTTAATTCCTGCAGTACTCGTGGGTGTATCCCATCCGGGCCCGGGGATTTGTCACCTTTAGTGATTTTTAGACTCCGCCGTACTTCCTGCTGGGTTAAGCAAGTGACATTTAATGGAGAATTTTTGTTATCACTGATCATGTTTTCTCTCATGCGATTTTCTTGTGTAAATACGGTTGAAAAAAATCATTTAGCATATTGGCTTTTTCCTCATCCACCATTTCACCCAGACTATTTTTAAGGGGGCCAACACTATCATTTTTTAGTTTTTTACTATTTATGTAGTTAAAGAATATTTTGGGGTTATTTTTACTTTCTCTGGCAATGATTCTCTCTGCCTCAATCTTAGCTGCCTTGATTTGTTTTTTACATAATTTATTTAATTTTCTATATTTATTTAATGCCTCATCACTACCTACTTGCTTTAGTTCTCTAAATGCTTTCTTTTTGTCACTTATTGCGCCCCTTACAGCTCTATTTAGCCATAGTGGTTTCCTCCTATTTCTAGCATGTTTATTCCAATAGGGTATATATTGTACACAGGTCCTATTCAGGATGTTAATAAATGTCTCCCATTAGCTTTGTGTAGCTTTATGTCTCAGGATATCGTCCCAGTTTATTGCACTAAGATCATCTCTCAACCGTTGGAAATTTGCCTTCCTGAAGTTTAGTGTCCTTGTAACCCCTCTACTACACATCTTATTAAAGGTTACATGAAAACGTATTATTTTGTGATCACTATTACCCAAGTGACCCCCAACTCGTATATTTGATATGCTGTCTGGCCTGTTGGTTAATATTAGGTCTAGCAGTGCCCCCCTTCTTGTTGGGTCCTGAACCAGTTGTGAAAGGTAACTGTCTCTCATAGTTGTCAAAAACCTATTTCCTTTGCTTGAACTACATGTTTCTGTCCCCAATGTATTTCAGGGTAGTTGAAGTCTCCCATTATAATGACTTCTCCTTGAGTCGCTGCTTCATCTATTTGCTTTATGAGGATATTCTCCGCTGCTTCCATTATTTTTGGAGACATACAGTACAGACCAAAAGTTTGGACACACGTAATTTAAAGATTTTTCTGTATTTTCATGACTTTGAAAATTGTACATTCACACTGAAGGCATCAAAACTATGAATTAGCACATGTGGAATTATATACTTAACAAAAAAGTGTGAAACAACTGAAAATATGTCTTATATTCTAGGTTCTTCAAAGTAGCCCCCTTTTGCTTTGATGACTGCTTTGCACACTCTTGGCATTCTCCTGATGAGCTTCAAGAGGTAGTCACCGGAAATGGTTTTCACTTCACAGGTGTGCCCTGTCAGGTTTAATAACTGGGATTTCTTGCCTTATAAATGGGGTTGGGACCATCAGTTGTGTTGTGCAGAAGTCTGGTGGATACACAGCTGATAGTCCTACTGAATAGACTGTTAGAATTTGTATTATGGCAAGAAAAAAGCAGCTAAGTAAAGAAAAACGAATGGCCATCATTACTTTAAGAAATGAAGGTCAGTCAGTCCGAAAAATTGGGAAAACTTTGAAAGTGTCCCCAAGTGCAGTTGCAAAAACCATCAAGTGCTACAAAGAAACTGGCTGACATGAGGACCGCCCCAGGAAAGGAAGACCAAGAGTCACCTCTGCTTCTGAGGATAAGTTTATCCGAGTCACCAGCCTCAGAAATTGCAGGTTAACAGCAGCTCAGATTAGAGACCAGGTCAATGCCACACAGAGTTCTAGCAGCAGACACATCTCTATAACAACTGTTAAGAGGAGACTTTGTGCAGCCGGCCTTCATGGTAAAATAGCTGCTAGGAAACCACTGCTAAGGACAGGCAACAAGCAGAAGAGACTTGTTTGGGCTAAAGAACACAAGGAATGGACATTAGGCCAGTGGAAATCTGTGCTTTGGTCTGATGAGTCCAAATTTGAGATCTTTGGTTCCAACCACCGTGTCTTTGTGCGACGCAGAAAAGGTGAACGGATGGACTCTACATGCCTGGTTCCCACCGTGAAGCATGGAGGAGGAGGTGTGATGGTGTGGGGGGGGCTTTGCTGGTGACACTGTTGGGGATTTATTCAAAAGTGAAGGCATACTGATCCAGCATGGCTACCACAGCATCTTGCAGCGGCATGCTATTCCATCCGGTTTGTGTTTAGTTGGACCATCATTTATTTTTCAACAGGACAATGACCCCAAACACCTCCAGGCTGTGTAAGGGCTATTTGACCAAGAACGAGAGTGATGGGGGGCTACGCCAGATGACCTGGCCTCCACAGTCACCAGACCTGAACCCAATCGAGATGGTTTGGGGTGAGCTGGACCGCAGAGTGAAGGCAAAAGTGCCAACAAGTGCTAAGCATCTCTGGGAACTCCTTCAAGATTGTTGGAAGACCATTTCCGGTGACTACCTCTTGAAGCTCATCAAGAGAATGCCCAGAGTGTGCAAAGCAGTCATCAAAGCAAAAGGTGGCTACTTTGAAGAACCTAGAATATAAGACATATTTTCAGTTGTTTCACACTTTTTTGTTAAGTATATAATTCCACATGTGGTAATTCATAGTTTTGATGCCTTCAGTGTGAATGTACAATTTTCAAAGTCATGAAAATACAGAAAAATCTTTAAATGAGAAGGTGTGTCCAAACTTTTGGTCTATACTGTATATCCTCCCGCAAGACAGGTTTTAAGGATGATTTTACATATAAACACCCCCCCCCCCTCGCTTGTTTGTACGGTCATTTCTGAACAGACTATAGCCCTGTAAATTAACTGCCCAGTCATGGCTCTCGTCCAGCCATGTCTCAGATATCCCTACCATGTCATAATTATTTTCCAACAAAATTAATTCTAATTCCTCCATTTTGTTGGTGAGGCTTCTGGCATTCGTGTACATGCATTTTATGTATCTCTCTGTACCTCTGTTCCTTCTTACTTTATTGACTGTTCTAACCCCACCCCCAATTTCTTTATTTGTGCCCAAGTCACTATCTGCACTATCTTCCCCACCTATAAAATGAATACCCTCCCCATAGTAACAATAATTAATAATAGTGATAATAATACTAGCGATAATAGTAACAATAATTAATAATAGTGATAATAATGCTAGTGATAATAGTGACAATAATTAATAATAGTGATAATAATGCTAGTGATCATAGTAACCATAGTAACAATAATTAATAATAGTGATAATAATGCTAGTGATAACAGTAACCATAGTAACAATAATTAATAGTGATAATAATACTAGTGATAATAGTAACAATAATTAATAGTGATAATAATGCTAGTGATAATAGTAACCATAGTGACAATAATTAATAACAGTCATAATAAAACTAGTGATAACAGTGACCATAGTAACAATAATTAATAATAGTGATAATAATGCTAGTGATCACAGTAACTATAATAACAATAATTAATAATAGTGATAGTAACCATAGTAACAATAGTGATAATAATGCTAGTGATAACAGTAACCATAGTGATGATAATTAATAATAGTGATAATAACGCTAGTGATCATAGTAACAATAATTCATAATAGTGATAATAATGCTAGTGATCATAGTAACAATAATTAATAATAGTGATAATAATACTAGTGAGAATAGTAACCATAGTAACAATAATTAATAGTGATAATAATACTAGTGATAACAGTAACCATAGTGACAATAATTCATAATAGTGATAATAATGCTAGTGATCATAGTAACAATAATTAATAATAGTGATAATAATGCTAGTGATCACAGTAACCATAGTAACAATTATTAATAATAGTGATAATAATACCAGTGAGAATAGTAACCATAGTAACAATAATTAATAGTGATAATAATACTAGTGATAACAGTAACCATAGTGACAATAATTAATAATAGTGATAATAATGCTAGTGATCATAGTAACAATAATTAATAATAGTGATAATAGTAACCATAGTAACAATAATGAATAATAGTGATAATAATGCTAGTGATCATAGTAACCATAGTAACAATAATTAATAATAGTGATAATAATGCTAGTGATATCAGTAACCATAGTGACAATAATTAATAATAGTGATAATAATGCTAGTGATCATAGTAACCATAGTAACAATAATTAATAATAGTGATAATAATACTAGTTACCATAGTAACAATAGTGATAATAATGCTAGTGATAACAGTAACCATAGTGACAATAATTAATAATAGTGATAATAATGGTAGTGATGACAGTAACCATAGTGACAATAATTAATAATAGTGATAATAATTCTAGTGATCATAGTAACCATAGTAACAATAATTAATAATAGTGATAATACTAGTGAGAATAGTAACCATAGTAACCATAAGTAATAATAGTGATAATAATACTAGTGACCATAGTAACAATAGTGATAATAATGCTATTGATAACAGTAACCATCGTGACAATAATTAATAATAGTGATAATAATACTAGTGATCACTGTAACCATAGTAACAATAATTAATAATAGTGATAATAATACTAGTGATCGCAGTAACCATAGTGACAATAATTAATAATAGTGATAATAATACTAGTGATCACAGTAACCATAGTAACAATAATTAATTGTGATAATAATGCTGGTGATAATAGTAACCATAGTAACAGTAATTAATAATAGTGATAATAATGCTAGTGATCATAGTAACCATAGTAACCATAGTGATAATAATGCTGGTGATAATAGTAACCATAGTAACAGTAATTAATAATAGTGATAATAATACTAGTGATCATAGTAACCATAGTAACAATAATTAATAATAGTGATAATAATACTAGTGATCACAGTAACCATAGTAACAATAATTAATAATAGTGATAATAATACTAGTGATCACAGTAACCATAGTAACAATAATTAATAATAGTGATAATAATGCTAGTGATCACAGTAACCATAGTAACAGTAATTAATAATAGTGATAATAATGCTAGTGATCATAGTAATCATAGTAACAGTAATTAATAATAGTCATAATAATGCTAGTGATAACCGTAACCATAGTAACAATAATTAATAATAGTGATAATAATACTAGTGATAACCGTAACCATAGTAACAATAATTAATAATAGTGATAATAATGCTAGTGATCATAGTAACCATAGAAACAATAATTAATAGAGATAATAATAGTGATAACAGTAACCATAGTAACAATAATTAATAATAGTGATAATAATGCTAGTGATAACCGTAACCATAGTAACAATAATTAATAATAGTGATAATAATGCTAGTGATAACAGTAACCATAGTAACAATAATTAATAATAGTGATAATAATGCTAGTGATAACCGTAACCATAGTAACAATAATTAATAATAGTGATAATAATACTAGTGATCATAGTAACCATAGTAAC
The DNA here is from genome assembly GCF_046119375.1 of Phyllobates terribilis. Taxonomy (NCBI): domain Eukaryota; kingdom Metazoa; phylum Chordata; class Amphibia; order Anura; family Dendrobatidae; genus Phyllobates; species Phyllobates terribilis. Next base: position 183,568,696 of record NW_027362769.1, on the reverse strand, counting down.
AATAATTAATAATAGTGATAATAATGCTAGTGATAACCGTAACCATAGTAACAATAATTAATAATAGTGATAATAATACTAGTGATCATAGTAACCATAGTAACAATAATTAATAATAGAGATAATAATAGTGATAATAATGCTAGTGATAACCGTAACCATAGTAACAATAATTAATAATAGTGATAATAATACTAGTGATAACCGTAACCATAGTAACAATAATTAATAATAGTGATAATAATGCTAGTGATCATAGTAACAATAGTGATAATAATGCTAGTGATAACAGTAACCATAGTAACAATAAATAATAGTGATAATAATGCTGGTGATCATAGTAACCATAGAAACAATAATTAATAATAGAGATAATAATAGTGATAACAGTAACCATAGTAACAATAATTAATAATAGTGATAATAATGCTAGTGATAACCGTAACCATAGTAACAATAATTAATAATAGTGATAATAATGCTAGTGATAACAGTAACCATAGTAACAATAATTAATAATAGTGATAATAATGCTAGTGATAACCGTAACCATAGTAACAGTAATTAATAATAGTGATAATAATGCTAGTGATAACCGTAACTATAGTAACAGTAATTAACAATAGTGATAATAATGCTAGTGATCATAGTAACCATAGTAACAATAATTAATAATAGAGATAATAATAGTGATAATAATGCTAGTGATAACCGTAACCATAGTAACAATAATTAATAATAGTGATAATAATACTAGTGATAACCGTAACCATAGTAACAATAATTAATAATAGTGATAATAATGCTAGTGATCATAGTAACAATAGTGATAATGCTAGTGATAACAGTAACCATAGTGACAATAAATAATAGTGATAATAATGCTGGTGATCATAGTAACCATAGAAACAATAATTAATAATAGAGATAATAATAGTGATAACAGTAACCATAGTAACAATAATTAATAATAGTGATAATAATGCTAGTGATAACCGTAACCATAGTAACAATAATTAATAATAGTGATAATAATGCTAGTGATAACAGTAACCATAGTAACAATAATTAATAATAGTGATAATAATGCTAGTGATCATAGTAGGCATAGTGACAATATATTGATCGTGTGACGATTGTGTGACAGTGACCGCCGTGTCGGCCTTATTCAGATCTCAGTTTTCTCTATGAGAAGAGCGGAGCGATTATCTCGATCAGAGTTTTCAGTGAAAAAATTAATAAAAAGTCTCCCATCTTCTGACATTCCGAAATATATCATCCGAGTGTCGTCCGATATTTTCATGAACCCATCGACTTGCCTTCCCCACTTAGATCCAACCCTCGGGGCAAAGTCAGACAAGTCTCCGGCCGCTCAGTCATGTGGAATGTGAACAGCGCCATAGACTATCACAAGTACGAGTGCTAGCCGAGAAAAGCACAGACAGCGCCCGTCCGAGAAAACCAGATGTGTTAAGGAAGCCTGATAGTAACAGCAGTGTGATGGTGATCATCACAGTGTAATTATGTATCATTCCTGGTATTATGATCTGTGATGGCAGAACTGGCCGCACCCGCAGTGATGACACTGACACCATGTGTCTGACCTCGGACCCTTGTTGCTGTGAGCGGCTCTTCTTGTTTTATTTTATATCTATCACTGACTCTTGTCAGCAGATTCAATCTCGCCCTCCTTATCTGCTGTTAACCCTTGTAACCCCAGAAAATTGCTTCTCTATTTGCAAGATTCAGTTATTTCATTGCAACATTTTATTATTATAAGCTATGGTAACTGAGGGGTTCAGCACAGGGGGTCCTAACCAATACCCCTGATTACTGCTATGGCGATGCACCCTAATTGTGGGTGTAGGAGAACCTCAGCCGATGACGGCGCTGTTACTGAAAATAAATCTGTACAAAGACCAACACTGATATTACCGCCATACGGTGACCATATAGAGATAGACACCAGTGCTGCAGAACATACACGTGATTACAGTACAGTTATAGATGGTGACTTACAGGTGATATTCTCTCTGATGGAGTCGTTCACTTTTCCCGTCTTTTCCATCTGGCCCAGACCAACATGACAACTTCTCCAGCCAGGACTCTTCTGCAGATATCACAACAAAGACATATTTCCAGCCCCGTCCCCATCTATCCCCAACATGCACAAACTCCTCATCCTGCTAATACCCCAATACTGAGCCGCTACTGCCGTATGTGACCCTATTACTGCGCCTGCTGTGTGGCACAATAACAGGGATCCTCTTACCGCCTCAAATAATAATGCCAAGACTGTGCCCCCACATAATAATGCCAAGAGTGTGCCCCCACATAATAATGCCAAGACTGTGCCCCCACATAATAATGCCACCACTTTTCCCCCCACATAATAATGCCAAGACTGTGCCCCCACATATTAATGCCCCCACATAATAATGCCAAGACTGTGCCCCCACATATTAATGCCCCCACATAATAATGCCACCACTGTGCCCCTACATAATAATGCCTCCACTGTGTCCCCAGATAATAATGCCACCACTGTGCTCCCCACATAATAATGCCACCACTGTGCCCCCAGATAATAATGCCACCACTGTGCTCCCCACATAATAATGCCACCACTGTGTCCCCAGATAATAATGCCACCACTGTGCTCCCCACATAATAATGCCACCACTGTGCCCCCCACATAATAATGCCACCACTGTGCCCCCAGATAATAATGCCACCACTGTGCCCCCCACATAATAATGCCACCACTGTGCCCCCTACATAATGCCACCACTGTGCCCCCCTACATAATAATGCCAAGGCTGTGCCCCCACATAATAATGCCACCACTGTGCTCTCCTACATAATGCCAAGACTGTGCCCCCACATATTAATGCCTCCAATGTGCCCCCACCTAATAATGCCAAGACTGTGCCCCCACATAATAATGCCAACACTGTGCCCCCGCATAATGCCACCACTGTACCCCCAGATAATAATGCCAAGACTGTGACCCCACATAATAATGCCAAGACTGGGCCCCACATAATAATGCCACCACTGTGCCCCCCACATAATAATGCCACCTCTGTGCCCCCCCTACATAATAATGCCACCATGGTGCACCCCTACATAATGCCAAGACTGTGCCCCCACACATAATAATGCCACCACTGTGCCCCCCACATAATAATGCCAAAACTGTTCCCCCACATAATAATGCCACCACTGTGCCCCCACATATTAATGCCACCACTGTGCCCCCCTACATAATAATGCCACCACTGTGCCCCCCACATAATAATGGCACCACTGTGCCCCCCTACATAATAATGCCACCACTGTGCCCCCACATAATAATTCCACCAGTGTACCCCCCACATAATAATGCCACCACTGTGCCCCCCACATAATAATGGCACCACTGTGCCCACCTACATAATAATGCCATCACTGTACCCCCCACATAATAATACCACCACAGCACCCCAGATAATAATGCCAAGACTGTGCCCCCACAAAATAATGCCACCACTATGCCCCCACATAATAATTACACCACTGTGCCCCCACATAATAATTCCACCACTGTGCCCCTACATAATAATGCCAAGACTGTGCCCCCACATAATAATGCCACCACTGTGCCCCCTCACATAACAATGCCACCACTGTGCCCCCACATAATAATGCCAAAACTATTCCCCCACATAATAATGCCACCACTGTGCCCACCGCATAATAATGCCACCACTGTGCCTCCACATAATAATGCCAAGACTGTGCCCTCCTACATAATAATGCCACCACTGTGCCCCCACAAAATAATGCCAAGACTGTGCCCTCTACATAATAATGCCACCACTGTGTCCCCACATAATAATGCCAAGACTGTGCCCTCCTACATAATAATGCCACCACTGTGCCCCCACAAAATAATGCCAAGACTGTGCCCTCTACATAATAATGCCACCACTGTGCCCCCACACAATAATGCCACCACTGTGCCCCCACATAATAATGCCTCCACTGTGCCCCCAGATAATAGTGCCACCACTGTGCCCCCCACATAATAATGCCACCACTGTGCCCCCAGATAATAATGCCACCACTGTGCCCCCCTACATAATAATGCCAAGGCTGTGCCCCCACATAATAATGCCCCCACATAATGCCACCACTGTGCCCCCTACATAATAATGCCAACACTGTGCCCCCACATAATAATGCCTCCAAAGTGCCCCCACATAATAATGTCAAGACTGTGCCCCCACATAATAATGCCAAGACTGTGCCCCCACATAATGCCTCCAATGTGCCCCACATAATAATGCCACCACTGTGCCCCTCTACATGATAATGCCACCACTGTGCCCCCCTACATAATAATGCCACCACTGTGCCCCCCACATAATAATGGCACCACTGTGCCCCCCTACATAATAATGCCACCACTGTGCCCCCACATAATAATGCCACCACTGTACCCCCCACATAATAATGCCACCACTGTGGCCCCCACATAATAATGCCACCACTGTGCCCCCACATAATAATGCCACCACTGTACCCCCCACATAATAATGCCACCACTGTGCCCCCACATAATAATGCCACCACTGTACTCCCAGATAATAATACCAAGACTGTGCCCCCACATAATAATGCCACCATTGTGCCCCCACATAATAATGCTACCACTGTGCCCCCCACATAATAATGCCACCACTGTGCCCCCCTACATAATAATGCCACCATGGTGCTCCCCTACATAATAATGCCAAGACTGTGCTCCGTCACATAATAATGCCACCACTGTGCCCCCACATAATAATGCGAAGACTGTGCCCTCTACATAATAATGCCACCACTGTACCCCCACATAATAATGCCACCACTGTGCCGCCACATAATAATGCCACCACTGTGCCCCCATATAAAGGCACCACTGTGCCCCACATAATAATGCCGCCACATAATAATGCCGCCACATAATAATGCCACCACTGTGCCCCACATAATAATGCCAAGACTGTGCCCCCTCATAATAATGCCACCACAGTGCCCCCACATAATAATGCCAAGACTGTGCCCCAACATAATAATGCCACCACTGTGCCCAGACATACTAATGCCAAGACTGTACCCCCCACATAATAATGCCACCACTGTGCCCCCACATAATAATGCCACCACTGTCCCCCCTACATAATAATACCACCACTGTGCCCCCCACATAATGCCACCACTGTGCCCCCCACATAATAATGCCACCACTGTACCCCCACATAATGCCACCACTGTACCCCCACATAATAATGCCACCACTGTACCCCCACATAATAATGCCACCACTGTGCCCCCCACATAATATTGCCACCACTGTGCCCCCACATAATATTGCCACCACTGTGCCCCCACATAATAATGCCACCACTGTGCCCCCCACATAATATTGCCACCACTGTGCCCCACATATTGCCACCACTGTGCCCCCACATAATAATGCCACCACTGTGCCCCCCACATAATAATGCCACCACTGTGCCCCAACATAATAATGCCACCACTGTGCCCCAACATAATAATACCACCACTGTGCCCCCATATAATAATGCCACCACTGTGCCCCCCACATAATAATGCCACCACTGTGCCCCCCACATAATAATGCCACCACTGTGCCCCAACATAATAATGCCACCACTGTACCTCCACATAATAATGCCCACCACTGTGCCCCCACATAATAATGCCAAGACTGTACCCCCCACATAATAATGCCACCACTGTGCCCCAACATAATAATGCCACCACTGTGCCTCCACATAATAATGCCACCACTGTACCTCCACATAATAATGCCCACCACTGTGCCCCCACATAATAATGCCACCACTGTGCCCCCCCACATAATAATGCCACCACTGTGCCCCCCACATATTAATGCCACCACTGTACCCTCACATAATAATGCCATCACTGTGCCCCCCATATAATAATGCCACCACTGTGCCCCCCACATATTAATGCCACCACTGTACCCTCACACATTAATACCACCACTGTGCTCCTCACATAATAATGCCACCACTGTGCCCCCCCACATAATAATGCCACCACTGTGCCCTCCCATATAATAATGCCACCACTGTGCCTCCACATAATAATGCCACCACTGTGCCCCCACATAATAATGCCACCACTGTGCCTCTACATAATAATGCCACCACTGTGCCCCCACATAATAAAGCCACCACTGTGCCCCCACATAATAATGCCACCACTGTGCCTCCACATAATAATGCCACCACTGTGCCCCTCCCACATAATAATGCCACCACTGTGCCCCTCCCACATAATAATGCCACCACTGTGCCTCCACATAATGCCACCACTGTGCCCCCACATAATAATGCTACCACTGTGCCCCCCCACATAATAATGCCACCACTGTGCCCCCCCACATAACAATGCCACCACTGTGCCCGCCCCACATAATAATGCCACCACTGTGCCTCCACATAATATTGCCACCACTGTGCCCCCACATAATAATGCCACCACTGTGCATCCACATAATAATGCCACTACTGTGTCCCCCACACATTAATGCCACCACTGTACCCCCACATAATAATGCGACCACTGTGCCCCCACATAATAATGCCACCACTGTGCCCCCACATAATAATGCCACCACTGTGCCTCCACATAATAATGCCACCACTGTGCCCCCACATAATAATGCCACCACTGTGCCCCCCACATAATAATGCCACCACTGTGCCTCCTACATAATACCACCACTGTGTCCCCCACACATTAATGCCACCACTGTACCCCCACATAATAATGCGACCACTGTGCCCCCACATAATAATGCCACCACTGTGCCCCCACATAGTAATGCGTCCACTGTGCCCCCATATAATAATGCCACCACTGTGCCCCCCACATAATAATGCCATCACTGTGCCTCCACATAATAATGCCACCACTGTGCCCCCACATAATAATGCCACCACTGTGCCGCCACATAATAATGCCACAACTGTGCCCCCATATAATAATGCCACCACTGTGCCCCACATAACAATGCCCCCACATAATAATGCCGCCACATAATAATGCCACCACTGTGCCCCACATAATAATGCCAAAACTGTGCCCCCTTTTAATAATGCCACCACAGTGCCCCCACATAATAATGCCAAGACTGTGCCCCCTCTTAATAATGCCACCACTGTGCCCCCACATAATAATGCCAAGACTGTGCCCCAACATAATAATGCCACCACTGTGCCCCCACATAATAATGCCAAGACTGTACCCCCCACATAATAGTGCCACCACTGTGCCCCCACATATTAATGCCACCACTGTGCCCCCCACATATTAATGCCACCACTGTACCCTCACATAATAATGCCACCACTGTGCCCCCCATATAATAATGCCACCACTGTGCCCCCCACATATTAATGCCACCACTGTACCCTCACACATTAATGCCACCACTGTGCTCCTCACATAATAATGCCACCACTGTGCCCCCCCACATAATAATGCCACCACTGTGCCTCCACATAATAATGCCACAACTGTGCCCCCACATAATAATGCCACCACTGTGCCTCCAGATAATAATGCCACCACTGTGCCCCCACATAATAAAGCCACCACTGTGCCCCCACATAATAATGCCACCACTGTGCCTCCACATAATAATGCCACCACTGTGCCCCTCCCACATAATAATGCCACCACTGTGCCCCTCCCACATAATAATGCCACCACTGTGCCTCCACATAATAATACCACCACTGTGCCCCCACATAATAATGCTACCACTGTGCCCCCCCACATAATAATGCCACCACTGTGCCCCCCCACATAATGCCACCACTGTGCCCCCCCCACATAATAATGCCACCACTGTGCCTCCACATAATAATGCCACCACTGTGCCCCCACATAATAATGCCACCACTGTGCATCCACATAATAATGCCACCACTGTGCCCCCCACATAATAATGCCACCACTGTGCCTCCTACATAATAATACCACCACTGTGTCCCCCACACATTAATGGCACCACTGTACCCCCACATAATAATGCGACCACTGTGCCCCCACATAATAATGCCACCACTGTGCCCCCACATAGTAATGCGTCCACTGTGCCCCCATATAATAATGCCACCATTGTACCCCCCACATAATAATGCCATCACTGTGCCTCCACATAATAATGCCACCACTGTGCCCCCACATAATAATGCCACCACTGTGCCGCCACATAATAATGCCACAACTGTGCCCCCATATAATAATGCCACCACTGTGCCCCACATAATAATGCCCCCACATAATAATGCCGCCACATAATAATGCCACCACTGTGCCCCACATAATAATGCCAAGACTGTGCCCCCTCTTAATAATGCCACCACAGTGCCCCCACATAATAATGCCAAGACTGTGCCCCAACATAATAATGCCACCACTGTGCCCCCACATAATAATGCCAAGACTGTACCCCCCACATAATAGTGCCACCACTGTGCCCCCACATAATAATGCCACCACTGTGCCCCCCACATAATAATGCCACCACTGTGCCCCCCACATAATGCCACCACTGTGCCCCCCACATAATAATGCCACCACTGTTCCCCCCACATAATATTGCCACCACTGTGCCCCACACATAATAATGCCACCACTGTGCCCCCCACATAATAATGCCACCACTGTGCCTCCTACATAATAATACCACCACTGTGCCCCCACATAATAATACCACCACTGTGCCCCCCACATAATAATGCCACCACTGTACCCCCACATAATAATGCCACCACTGTACCCCCACATAATAATGCCACCACTGTGCCCCCCCACATAATGCCACCACTGTGCCACCACATATTGCCACCACTGTGCCCCCACATAATAATGCCACCACTGTTCCCCCCACATAATATTGCCACCACTGTGCCCCACATATTGCTACCACTGTGCCCCCCACATAATAATGCCACCACTGTGCCCCCCACATAATAATGCCACCACTGTGCCTCCTACATAATAATGCCACCACTGTGCCCCCCACATAATAATGCCCCCACTGCACTCCCACATAATAATGCCACCACTGTGCCCCCACATAATAATGCCACCACTGTGCCACCCACATAATAATACCACCACTGTGCCCCCACATAATAATGCCACCACTGTGGCCCCACATAATAATGCCACCACTGTGCCCCTCACATAATAATGCCACCACTGTGGCCCCACATAATAATGCCACCACTGTGCCCCCCACATAATAATGCCACCACTGTGCCTCCTACATAATACCACCACTGTGCCCCCCACATATTAATGCCACCACTGTATCCCCACATAATAATGCCACCACTATGGCCCCACATAATAATGCCACCACTGTGCCCTCCCACATAATAATACCACCACTGTGGCCCCACATAATAATGCCACCACTGTGCCCCCCACATAATAATGCCACCACTGTGCCTCCTACATAATAATACCACCACTGTGCCCACCACATATTAATGCCACCACTGTACCCCCACATAATAATGCCACCACTGTGCCCCCATATAATGCCACCACTGTGCCCCCATATAATAGTGCCACCACTGTGCCCCCCCTACATAATAATGCCACCACTGTGCCCCCACATAATAATGCCTCCACTGTGCCCCCATATAATAATGCCATCACTGTGCCCACCACATAATAATGCCATCACTGTGCCTCCACATAATAATGCCACCAAAGTGCCCCCACATAATAATGCCACCACTGTACCACTTACATATTAATAATGCCACCACTGTGCCCCCACATAATAATGCCACCACTGTGCCTCCACATAATAATGCCACCACTGTGCCCCCCACATAAAAATTCCACTGTGCCTCCACATAATAATGCCACCACTGTGCCTCCACATAATAATGCCACCACTGTACTCCCACATAATAATGCCACCACTGTGCCTCCACATAATAATGCCACCACTGTGCCTCCAAATAATAATGCCACCACTGTACCCCCACATAATAATGCCACCACTGTACTCCCACATAATAATGCCACCACTGTGCCTCCACATAATAATGCCACCACTGTGCCTCCAAATAATAATGCCACCACTGTACCCCCCACATAATAATGCCACCACTGTGCCTCCACATAATAATGCCACCACTGTGCCTCCACATAATAATGCCACCACTGTGCCCCCCTACATAACAATGCCAAGCCTGTGCCCCCACATAATAATGCCCCCACATAATAATGCCACCACTGTGCCCCCTACATAATAATGCCAACACTGTGCCCCCACATAATAATGCCTCCAAAGTGCCCCCACATAATAATGCCAAGACTGTGCCCCCACATAATAATGCCAAGACTGTGCCCCCACATAATAATGCCTCCAATGTGCCCCCACATAATAATGCCACCACTGTGCCCCCCCTACATAATGCCACCACTGTGCCCCCCTACATAATAATTCCACCACTGTGCCCCCCACATAATAATGGCACCACTGTGCCCCCCTACATAATAATGCCACCACTGTGCCCCCCACATAATAATGCCACCACTGTACCCCCCACATAATAATGCCACCACTGTACCCCCAGATAATAATGCCAAGACTGTGCCCCCACATAATAATGCCACCACTGTGCCCCCACATATTAAAGCCACCACTGTGCCCCCCACATAATAATGCCACCACTGTGCCCCCCCTACATAATAATGCCACCATGGTGCTCCTCTACATAATAATGCCAAGACTGTGCCCCGTCACATAATAATGCCACCACTGTGCCCCCACATAATAATGCCACAACTGTACCCCGTCACATAATAATGCCACCACTGTGCCCCCACATAATAATGCCAAGACTGGTCCCTCTACATAATAATGCCACCACTGTACCCCCACATAATAATGCCACCACTGTGCCCCATCACATAATAATGCCACCACTGTGCCCCCACATAATAATGCCAAGACTGTGCCCTCTACATAATAATGCCACCACTGTACCCCCACATAATAATGCCACCACTGTGCCCCCATATAATAATGCCACCACTGTGCCCCACATAATAATGCCCCCACATAATAATGCCGCCACATAATAATGCCACCACTGTGCCCCCACATAATAATGCTAAGACTGTGCCCCCTCATAATAATGCCACCACAGTGCCCCCACATAATAATGCCAAGACTGTGCCCCAACATAATAATGCCACCTCTGTGCCCCCACATAATAATGCCACCACTGTCCCCCCTACATAATACCACCACTGTGCCCCCCACATAATACCACCACTGTGCCCCCACATAATACCACCACTGTGCCCCCACATAATAATGCCACCACTGTACCCCCACATAATAATGCCACCACTGTACCCCCACATAATAATGCCACCACTGTGCCCCCCACATAATATTGCCACCACTGTGCCCCCACATAATAATGCCACCACTGTTCCCCCCACATAATATTGCCACCACTGTGCCCCACATATTGCCACCACTGTACCCCCTACATAATAATGTCACCACTGTGCCCCCCACATAATAATGCCACCACTGTGCCTCCTACATAATAATACCACCACTGTGCCCCCACATAATAATGCCACCACTGTGTCCCCCACATAATAATGCCACCACTGTGCCCCAACATAATAATGCCACCACTGTGCCTCCACATAATAATGCCACCACTGTGCCCCCCAAATATTAATGCCACCACTGTACCCCCACATAATAATGCCACCACTGTGCCCCCCCACATAACAATGCCACCACTGTACCCTCACATAATAATGCCACCACTGTGCCCCTCACATAATAATGCCACCACTGTGCCCCCCCACATAATAATGCCACCACTGTGCCCTCCCACATAATAATGCCACCACTGTGGCCCCACATAATAATGCCACCACTGTGCCTCCTACATAATAATACCACCACTGTGCCCCCACATAATAATGCCACCACTGTGCCCCCCACACATTAATGCCACCACTGTACCCTCACATAATAATGCCACTACTGTGCCCCCACATAATAATGCCACCACTGTGCCCCCCACATAATGCCACCACTGTGCCTCCTACATAATACCACCACTGTGCCCCCACATAATAATGCCACCACTGCTGTGCCCCCCACACATTAATGCCACCACTGTGCCCCCACATAATAATGCCACCACTGTACCCCCACATAATAATGCCACCACTGTGCCCCCCACACATTAATGCCACCACTGTACCCCCACATAATAATACCACCACTGTGCCCCCACATAATAATGCCACCACTGTGCCCCCCACACATTAATGGCACCACTGTACCCCCACATAATAATGCCACTACTGTGCCCCCACATAATAATGCCACCACTGTGCCCCCACATAATAATGCCTCCACTGTGCCCCCATATAATAATGCCTCCACTGTGCCCACCACATTATAATGCCATCACTGTGCCTCCACATAATAATGCCACCACTGTGCCGCCACATAATATTGCCACCACTGTGCCCCTATATAATAATGCCACCACTGTGCCCCACATAATAATGCCCCCGCATAATAATGCCGCAACATAATAATGACACCACTGTGCCCCACATAATAATGCTAAGACTGTGCCCCCTCATAATAATGACACCACTGTGCCCCCACATAATAATGCCAAGACTGTGCCCCAACATAATAATGCCACCACTGTTCCCCCTACATAATAATACCACCACTGTGCCCCCCACATAATAATACCACCAATGTGCCCCCCACATAATAATGCCACCACTGTACCCCCACATAATAATGCCACCACTGTTCCCCCCACATAATAATGCCACCACTGTGCCCCACATATTGCTGCCACTGTGCCCCCCACATAAAAATGCCACCACTGTGCCCCCCACATAATAATGCCACCACTGTGCCTCCTACATAATACCACCACTGTGCCCCCCAAATAATAATGCCACCACTGTGCCCCCACATAATAATGCCACCACTGTGCCTCCACATAATAATGCCACCACTTTACCCCCACATAATAATGCCACCACTGTGCCCCCCACATATTAATGCCACCACTGTACCCCCACATAATAATGCCACTACTGTGCCCCCCACATAATAATGCCACCACTGTGCCCCTCACATAATAATGCCACCACTCTGCCCCCCACATAATAATGCCACCACTGTACCCTCACATAATAATGCCACCACTGTGCCCCTCACATAAAAATGCCACCACTGTGTCCCCACATAAAAATGCCACCACTGTGGACCCACATAATAATGCCACCACTGTGCCCCCACATAATAATGCCACCACTGTGCCCCCCACATAATAATGCCACCACTGTGCCTCCTACATAATAATACCACCACTGTGCCCCCCACATATTAATGCAACCACTGTACCCTCACATAATAATGCCACCACTGTGCCCTCCCACATAATAATGCCACCACTGTGCCCCCCACATAATGGTGCCACCACTGTGCCCCCCTACATAATAATGCCACCACTGTGCCCCCACATAATAATGCCTCCACTGTGCCCCCATATAATAATGCCACCACTGTGCCCACCACATAATAATGCCATCACTGTGTCTCCACATAATAATGCCACCAAAGTGCCCCCCACATAATAATGCCACCACTGTACCCCCAGATAATAATGCCACCACTGTGCCCCCCACATAATAATGCCACCACTGTACCCCCACATAATAATGCCACCACTATACCCCTTACATATTAATAATGTCACCACTGTGCCTCCACATAATAATGGCACCACTGTGCCTCCACATAATGATTTCACCACTGTGCCCCCCACATAATAATGCCACCACTGTGCCTCCACATAATAATGCCACCACATAATAATGCCACCACTGTACCCCCACATAATAATGCCACCACTGTGCCCCCACATAATAATGCCACCACTGTGCCCCCCACATAATAATGGCACCACTGTGCCTCCACATAATAATGCCACCACTGTACCCCCAAATAATAATGCCACCACTGTGCCCCCCACATAATAATGGCACCATTGTCCCTCCACATAATAATGCCACCACTGTACCCCCAAATAATAATGCCACCACTGTGCCCCCACATAATAATGCCACCACTGTGCCTCCACATAATAATGCCACCACTGTACCCCCACATAATAATGCCACCATTGTCCCTCCACATAATAATGCCACCACTGTGCCCCCACATAATAATGCCACCACTGTACCCCCACATAATAATGCCACCACTGTGCCTCCACATAATAATGCCACCACTGTACCCCCACATAATAATGCCACCATTGTCCCTCCACATAATAATGCCACCACTGTACCCCCACATAATAATGCCACCACTGTACCCCCACATAATAATGCCACCACTGTGCCTCCACATAATAATGCCACCACTGTGGCTCCACATAATAATGCCACCACTGTACCCCCACATAATGCCACCACTGTGCCCCCCACATAATAATGCCACCACTGTGCCCCCACATAATAATGCCACCACTGTGCCCCCACATAATAATGCCACCACTGTACCCCCCACATAATGCCACCACTGTGCCTCCACATAATAATGCCACCACTGTGCCCCCCACATAATAATGCCACCACTGTGCCTCCACATAATAATGCCACCACTGTGCCTCCACATAATGCCACCACTGTACCCCCACATAATAATGCCATCACTGTACCCCCACATAATAATGCCACCACTGTGCCCCTTACATAATAATGCCACCACTGTGCCCCCACATAATAATGCCACCACTGTACCCCCATATAATGATGCCACCACTGTACCCCCACATAATAATGCCACCACTGTGCCTCCAAATAATAATGCCACCACTGTGCCTCCACATAATAATGCCACCACTGTGCCTCCACATAATAATGCCACCACTGTACCCCCCACATAATGTTACCACTGTGCCTCCACATAATAATGCCACCACTGTGCCTCCACATAATAATGCCACCACTGTACCCCCACATAAGAATGCCACCACTGTACCCCCCATATAATAATGCCACCACTGTACCCCCACATAATAATGCCACCACTGTACCTCCACATAATAATGCCACCACTGTATCCCCCACATAATGCCACCACTGTACCCCCCACATAATAATGCCATCACTGTACCCCCACATAATAATGCCACCACTGTGCCCCTTACATAATAATGCCACCACTGTGCCTCCACATAATAATGCCACCACTGTACCCCCACATAATAATGCCACCACTGTGCCCCCACATAATAATGCCACCACTGTGCCCCCACATAATAATGCCACCACTGTGCCCCCACATAATAATGCCACCACTGTACCCCCACATAATAATGCCACCACTGTACCCCCACATAATAATGCCACCACTGTGCCCCCCACATAATAATGCCACCACTGTGCCCCCACATAATAATGCCACCACTGTGCCCCCCACATAATAATGCCACCACTGTACCCCCACATAATCATGCCACCACTGTGCCCCCACATAATAATGCCACCACTGTGCCCCCACATAATAATGCCACCACTGTGCCCCCACATAATAATGCCACCACTGTACCCCCACATAATAATGCCACCACTGTGCCCCCACATAATAATGCCACCACTGTGCCCCCACATAATAATGCCACCACTGTGCCCCCCACATAATAATGCCACCACTGTGCCCCCCACATAATAATGCCACCACTGTGCCCCCCCATAATAATGCCACCACTGTGCCCCCCACATAATCATGCCACCACTGTACCCCCACATAATAATGCCACCACTGTGCCCCCATATAATAATGCCACCACTGTGCCCCCACATAATAATGCCACCACTGTGCCCCCACATAATAATGCCACCACTGTACCCCCACATAATATTTCCACCACTGTGCCCCCACATAATAATGCCACCACTGTACCCCCACATAATAATGCCACCACTGTGCCCCCACATAATAATGCCACCACTGTGCCCCCCCTACATAATAATGCCACCACTGTGCCCCCACATAATAATGCCACCACTGTGCCCCCCACATAATGATGCCACCACTGTGCCCTCTAGATCAGAGGTCCCCAACCGCCGGTCCGCGGACCAGGACCGGGCCGTTGGGGTTTTTCAGCCGGTCCGCGGCCCTGCGCCTGGTCAGAGCTCGCTCTGTGTGGATTTATAATGTTTTCTGCCATAGCCGTGACAGCTCGCAGCTCCCGGCAGAGAACATTATGCAGGACGGGGTGGGGCGTCGGGTGGGTCTTAGTGACGCAGCCCTCCACAGCACAGCATGGTACCTGTTGTACGTCACGGGGCGGGTCTTAGTGACACGGCCCTCCTGCACAGCATGGTGTGTTCCTGACGGGGTGGGGCGGCAGGCTCTCCTCACTGACACACCCCCGGCAGAACATGTTATGTGGGGCGTGCTGGGGCAGCAGACTGGCTTCAGTGACGCGGCTCCCGGTACCGGTGTTCAGTGTGTAGCGCTGCTAAGCAGCAGCGCTGTATACACTGACGCTCAATGTACAATGCTGCTACTTAGCAGCGCTGTACACCGAGGTCCCGCCAGCATCCTCCCCATACAGCTCCACCCCTCCATAACCCCACCCCCATATGACCAAAGCCCCGCCCCCACCCCCACCGGGCCATGGAAAACTGGTCTTGCTTAAAGCCGGTCCCTGGTGCAAAAAAGGTTGGGGACCTCTGCTCTAGATGGTAAAACTGATCCCTTAGAAAATACAGTGTCCACATTTTGCCCCCTGTGTGTTCCTTTTTCCATAACCATACCCTGATGCTTCTATAACAATAATACTTTTTAAGTGCCCACTTAACATTTAATAATGTCCCCTGAGTCCCCCCATGAACAGCTCCGCTATACAGATTATGATGCCCCATAGCTCCTCTATACACAGTATGATGGTCCCCACAGCCCTCCACACAGTATGATGAGCCCACAGCTCCCTATATACAGTATGTTGATCCCCACAGGCCCCCACACAGTATGATGACCCCACAGCCCCCTATACCATGTTTGTTGCCCCCACAGCCCCTCTACAAGTATTATTGAAGCAAAAAATAAAAACCATATACTCACCGATCCTGGCAAGTCCAACGGCAGACAGCGACATGGCGTGGTTGGACCAACGCAGTGATGTCATCGCATCGAGGCAGGGACAGGACGTCAGAGTCCCAGGTGATGACGTCATCACGTCACTATGTCTGGGACTCGTTCAGGGCGTCACCCTGCCATCCTGTAGGCCACATCCATGTGTAGAGTGTGGATGTGGTAGAGACCAGCCCGGTGGAGCACGTGCAAAGTGTGGATGTGGTGGAGGACAGGCGTGTGGACCGCATGCAAGGGAGACCACCGGGAAAGGGACAATCTCCAGTAGGAGCCTACAATCCCCCACATGCTCCACATACTCACCTTGGCACTTTCTGCGCTTTCCTCTGCTGCTGGACACATTGATGCCGAGAGAGGAGATGTGAGTATAAGCCTGGTCTGAAAAGGGATGCGATGGGGTCTCAAAATGTGCGGAGGTTGTGGGGGGAGCGTCTAGTATGGATGAACAGAACTGAAAACTTTCTAAAGATTTTTTTACACATTGGCCAGCAACAATGACAAGAGGCATCCTCTACTTCTAGAGGATAGAAGGTTTCTCCATCATCACAGGCAGTGATTCTTTACAGTAAGAGCAGTGAGACTATGGATTCTTTACTGTAAAAGTAGTGAGATTATGGATTCTTTACTGCGTGATCAGTGAGACTATGGATTCTTTACTGCTTGAGCAGTGAGACTATGGATTCTTTACAGTAAGAGCAGTGAGACTATGGATTATTTACTGTAAAAGCAGTGAGATTATGGTTTCTTTAGGGTAAGAGCAGTGAGATTATGGTTTCTTTACGGTAAGAGCTGTGAGATTATGGTTTCTTTAGGGTAAGAGCAGTGAGATTATGGTTTCTTTAGGGTAAGAGCAGTGAGATTATGGTTTCTTTACGGTAAGAGCAGTGAGATTATGGTTTCTTTAGGGTAAGAGCAGTGAGATTCTGGATTCTTTACGGTAAGAGCAGTGAGACTATGGATTCTTTACGGTAAGAGCAGTGAGATTATGGATTCCTTACGGTAAGAGCAGTGAGATTATGGTTTCTTTACGGTAAGAGCAGTGAGACTATGGATTCTTTACGGTAAGAGCAGTGAGATTATGGTTTCTTTACAGTAAGAGCAGTGACTATGAAACTCTGTGACAGCATTGTAATGATTGATTCAAGGAGGCCTGGACGCCTTTCTGGATAAATATAATACCACAGGCTATGGGCGCTGGATCCTGTGATGGACGTTCATCCAGAGAACTCGTCTGATCTCCGTATGTGGAGTCGAGACGTAATCTTTCCCCTAATATGAAGCAATTATCTCCTGCCTATGTTCGGTTATAGGCTGAACTCGATGGTATCAGATCTACTCAGGCAGCTGTAAGTTTTGGAATTGTGACCTGGGATATTAATAATGGGATATTTTGGGGGGCATCTAGACTGGAGTCTGTAATTTGCCTGCTGGCTAATGTGAACTCTATATTTTTTATGGGATCTGGTGTCCATATTTCTTATGAACCCACGTGTTGTGCGTATTTATTGTGAGGGTCTTTTTTACACCGTCTAGTCGGAGTTTTGGGGTCCGGAACAATCTGCATTTACTTTTGGGACTTTTGTTTAGAGGGTTTGGACTGTGATCTTCCGTGTTTCGGGGTCCTGCTGTGTGGTCTTAGGGTAATCTCCACTATCTGTGATTCTAATTAAGTAGTTTGTGGTGGGCTCTTTTTATATAGGGGGCCTAACAGCCAAAACGGTGCACTGTGCATGCCGCTCTCTATTCCTCCCTTTAGATCTCCCAAATGTCTCTTCTCAGACGTAGACCAGTCGTGTGATCGACCTCCACAGAATAATGTTTTTTTTATATAAAGAAGAAGGATAAAATTTTTTAAAGAATGTTTTGTAAGAGCAAAAACAAAAGCCCCCAGTGCAGAACGCTCTCTCCATCCTGATCGTTCGTTTCAATGTGTTGGTGCTGACCTCAGGCAGGGTGGCTGATCGCGGGCAGGTTGGCTGATCGCAGGCACGGGCAGGGTGGCTGATCGCAGGCAGGGTAGCTGATCGCAGGCAGGGTGTCTGATCACAGGCAGGGGGGCTGACCGCAGGCAGGGGGGCTGATCGCGAGCACGGGCAGGGTAGCTGATCGCAGGCAGGGTGGCTGATCACAGGCAGGGGGCTGACCGCAGGCAGGGGGCTGATCGCAGGCAGGGTGTCTGATCACAGGCAGGGGGGCTGACCGCAGGCAGGGGGGCTGATCGCGAGCACGGGCAGGGTAGCTGATCGCAGGCAGGGTGTCTGATCACAGGCAGGGGGGCTGACCGCAGGCAGGGGGGCTGATCGCGAGCACGGGCAGGGTAGCTGATCGCAGGCAGGGTGGCTGATCACAGGCAGGGGGCTGACCGCAGGCAGGGTGGCTGACCGCAGGCAGGGGGCTGATCGCGGGCACGGGCAGGGTGGCTGATCACAGGCAGGGTGGCTGATCGCAGGCAGGGTGGCTGATCGCAGGCAGGGTGGCTGATCGCAGGCAGGGGGGCTGATCGCAGGCAGGGGGGCTGATCACAGGCAGGGTGGCTGATCACAGGCAGGGTGGCTGATCGCAGGCAGGGGGCTGACCGCAGGCAGGGGGCTGATCGCAGGCAGGGTGGCTGATCGCAGGCAGGGTGGCTGATCACAGGCAGGGGGCTGACCGCAGGCAGGGGGCTGATCGCGGGCACGGGCAGGGTAGCTGATCGCAGGCAGGGTGGCTGATCACAGGCAGGGGGCTGACCGCAGGCAGGGGGCTGATCGCAGGCAGGGTGGCTGACCGCAGGCAGGGGGCTGATCGCGGGCACGGGCAGGGTGGCTGATCACAGGCAGGGTGGCTGATCGCAGGCAGGGTGGCTGATCACAGACAGGGGGGCTGACCACAGGCAGGGGGGCTGATCGCGAGCACGGGCAGGGTAGCTGATCGCAGGCAGGGGGCTGACCGCAGGCAGGGGGCTGACCGCAGGCAGGGGGCTGATCGCGGGCACGGGCAGGGTGGCTGATCACAGGCAGGGGGCTGATCGCAGGCAGGGGGGCTGACCGCAGGCAGGGGGGCTGATCGCGAGCACGGGCAGGGTAGCTGATCGCAGGCAGGGTGGCTGATCACAGGCAGGGGGCTGACCGCAGGCAGGGGGCTGATCGCAGGCAGGGTGGCTGACCGCAGGCAGGGGGCTGATCGCGGGCACGGGCAGGGTGGCTGATCACAGGCAGGGTGGCTGATCGCAGGCAGGGTGGCTGATCGCAGGCAGGGTGGCTGATCACAGGCAGGGGGGCTGACCACAGGCAGGGGGGCTGATCGCGAGCACGGGCAGGGTAGCTGATCGCAGGCAGAGGGCTGACCGCAGGCAGGGGGCTGATCGCAGGCAGGGTGGCTGACCGCAGGCAGGGGGCTGATCGCGGGCACGGGCAGGGTGGCTGATCACAGGCAGGGTGGCTGATCGCAGGCAGGGTAGCAGACCGCAGGCAGGGTAGCAGACCGCAGGCAGGGTAGCAGACCGCACGCAAGGTGATTGATCACGGGCAGGGTGGCTGATCGTGGGCAGGGTGGCTGAGCGCAGGCAGGGTAACTCACCGCAGGCAGGGTGGCTGATCACAGGCAGGGTGGCTGATCGCAGGCAGGGTAGCAGACCGGAGGCAAAGTGGCTGAGCTGAGGCAGGGTGGCTGAGCGGAGGCAGGATAGCTGATCGCAGGCAGGATAACTGATTGCAGGCAGGATAGCAGGCCACAGGCAAGGTAGCAGACCGCAGGCAGGGTGGCTGATCGCAGGCAGGGTAGCTTATCACAAGCAGAATAGCTGATCGCAGGCAGGATAGCTGATCGCAGGCAGGATAGCAGACCGCAGGCAGGGTAGCCGACCTTACTCAGGGTAGCTGATTGCAGGCAGGGTAGCTGAGTGCAGGCAGGGTAGGAGACCGCAGGCAGGGTGGCTGATCGCAGGCAGGGTGGCTGATCGCAGGCAGGGTAGCAGACCGGAGGCAAAGTGACTGAGCGCAGGTAGGGTAACTGATCGCAGGCAGGGTAGCTTATCGCAGGCAGAATAGCTGATCACAGGCAGGATAGCTGATCACAGGCAGGATAGCTGATCGCAGGCAGGATAGCAGACAGCAGGCCGGGTAGCTGAGTGCAGGCAGGGTAGCTGAGTGCAGGCAGGGTAGCAGACCGCAGGCAGGGTAGCAGACCGCAGGCACAGGCAGGGTAGCCGACCTTACTCAGGGTAGCGGACAGCAGGCAGGGTAGCTGAGTGCAGGCAGGGTAGCTGAGTGCAGGCAGCGTAGCAGACTGCAGGCAGGGTAGCAGACAGCAGGCAGGGTAGCAGACAGCAGGCAGGGTAGCTGAGTGCAGGCA
The DNA here is from genome assembly GCF_046119375.1 of Phyllobates terribilis. Lineage (NCBI taxonomy): Eukaryota > Metazoa > Chordata > Amphibia > Anura > Dendrobatidae > Phyllobates > Phyllobates terribilis. Next base: position 183,547,065 of record NW_027362769.1, on the reverse strand, counting down.
GGGTAGCTGAGTGCAGGCAGGGTAGCAGACTGCAGGCAGCGTAGCAGACAGCAGGCAGCGTAGCAGACAGCAGGCAGGGTAGCAGACAGCAGGCAGGGTAGCTGATCGCAGGCAGGGTAGCTGAGTGCAGGCAGGGTAGCAGACCGCAGGCACAGGCAGGGTAGCCGACCTTACTCAGGGTAGCGGACAGCAGGCAGGGTAGCTGAGTGCAGGCAGGGTAGCTGAGTGCAGGCAGCGTAGCAGACTGCAGGCAGGGTAGCAGACTGCAGGCAGGGTAGCAGACTGCAGGCAGGGTAGCAGACAGCAGGCAGGGTAGCTGAGTGCAGGCAGGGTAGCAGACTGCAGGCAGCGTAGCAGACAGCAGGCAGGGTAGCAGACAGCAGGCAGGGTAGCTGATCGCAGGCAGGGTAGCTGAGTGCAGGCAGGGTAGCAGACCGCAGGCACAGGCAGGGTAGCCGACCTTACTCAGGGTAGCGGACAGCAGGCAGGGTAGCTGAGTGCAGGCAGGGTAGCTGAGTGCAGGCAGCGTAGCAGACAGCAGGCAGGGTAGCAGACAGCAGGCAGGGTAGCTGAGTGCAGGCAGGGTAGCAGACAGCAGGCAGGGTAGCAGACTGCAGGCAGGGTAGCAGACTGCAGGCAGGGTAGCAGACAGCAGGCAGGGTAGCTGAGTGCAGGCAGGGTAGCAGACTGCAGGCAGCGTAGCAGACAGCAGGCAGGGTAGCAGACAGCAGGCAGGGTAGCTGATCGCAGGCAGGGTAGCTGAGTGCAGGCAGGGTAGCAGACCCCAGGCAGGGTGGCTGATCGCAGGCAGGGTAGCAGACAGCAGGCAGGGTGGCTGATCGCAGGCAGGGTAGCAGACAGCAGGCAGGGTAGCAGACAGCAGGCAGGGTAGCAGACCGCAGGCAGGGTAGCAGACCGCAGGCAGGGTGGCTGATCGCAGGCAGGGTAGCAGACAGCAGGCAGGGTGGCTGAGTGCAGGCAGGGTAGCAGACCGCAGGCAGGGTAGCAGACCGCAGGCAGGGTAGCAGACAGCAGGCAGGGTAGCTGAGTGCAGGCAGGGTAGCAGACCGCAGGCAGGGTAGCAGACAGCAGGCAGGGTAGCTGAGTGCAGGCAGGGTAGCAGACAGCAGGCAGGGTAGCAGACCGCAGGCAGGGTAGCAGACCGCAGGCAGGGTGGCTGATCGCAGGCAGGGTAGCAGACAGCAGGCAGGGTAGCTGAGTGCAGGCAGGGTAGCAGACAGCAGGCAGGGTGGCTAACGCAGGCAGGGTAGCAGACAGCAGGCAGGGTAGCTGAGTGCAGGCAGGGTAGCAGACAGCAGGCAGGGTAGCAGACAGCAGGCAGGGTAGCTGAGTGCAGGCAGGGTAGCAGACCGCAGGCAGGGTAGCAGACAGCAGGCAGGGTAGCTGAGTGCAGGCAGGGTAGCAGACAGCAGGCAGGGTAGCAGACCGCAGGCAGGGTAGCAGACCGCAGGCAGGGTGGCTGATCGCAGGCAGGGTAGCAGACAGCAGGCAGGGTAGCTGAGTGCAGGCAGGGTAGCAGACCGCAGGCAGGGTAGCAGACCGCAGGCAGGGTAGCAGACAGCAGGCAGGGTAGCTGAGTGCAGGCAGGGTAGCAGACCGCAGGCAGGGTGGCTGATCGCAGGCAGGGTAGCAGACAGCAGGCAGGGTGGCTGATCGCAGGCAGGGTAGCAGACAGCAGGCAGGGTGGCTGATCGCAGGCAGGGTAGCAGACAGCAGGCAGGGAGGCTGATCGCAGGCAGGGTAGCAGACAGCAGGCAGGGTAGCTGAGTGCAGGCAGGGTAGCAGACCGCAGGCAGGGTAGCAGACAGCAGGCAGGGTAGCTGAGTGCAGGCAGGGTAGCAGACCGCAGGCAGGGTAGCAGACAGCAGGCAGGGTAGCTGAGTGCAGGCAGGGTAGCAGACAGCAGGCAGGGTAGCAGACCGCAGGCAGGGTAGCAGACCGCAGGCAGGGTGGCTGATCGCAGGCAGGGTAGCAGACAGCAGGCAGGGTAGCTGAGTGCAGGCAGGGTAGCAGACAGCAGGCAGGGTGGCTAACGCAGGCAGGGTAGCAGACAGCAGGCAGGGTAGCTGAGTGCAGGCAGGGTAGCAGACCGCAGGCAGGGTAGCAGACAGCAGGCAGGGTAGCTGAGTGCAGGCAGGGTAGCAGACAGCAGGCAGGGTAGCAGACCGCAGGCAGGGTAGCAGACCGCAGGCAGGGTGGCTGATCGCAGGCAGGGTAGCAGACAGCAGGCAGGGTAGCTGAGTGCAGGCAGGGTAGCAGACAGCAGGCAGGGTGGCTAACGCAGGCAGGGTAGCAGACAGCAGGCAGGGTAGCTGAGTGCAGGCAGGGTAGCAGACCGCAGGCAGGGTAGCAGACAGCAGGCAGGGTAGCTGAGTGCAGGCAGGGTAGCAGACCGCAGGCAGGGTAGCAGACAGCAGGCAGGGTAGCTGAGTGCAGGCAGGGTAGCAGACAGCAGGCAGGGTAGCAGACCGCAGGCAGGGTAGCAGACCGCAGGCAGGGTGGCTGATCGCAGGCAGGGTAGCAGACAGCAGGCAGGGTAGCTGAGTGCAGGCAGGGTAGCAGACCGCAGGCAGGGTAGCAGACCGCAGGCAGGGTAGCAGACAGCAGGCAGGGTAGCTGAGTGCAGGCAGGGTAGCAGACCGCAGGCAGGGTGGCTGATCGCAGGCAGGGTAGCAGACAGCAGGCAGGGTGGCTGATCGCAGGCAGGGTAGCAGACAGCAGGCAGGGTGGCTGATCGCAGGCAGGGTAGCAGACAGCAGGCAGGGAGGCTGATCGCAGGCAGGGTAGCAGACCGCAGGCAGGGTGGCTGATCGCAGGCAGGGTAGCAGACAGCAGGCAGGGTGGCTGATCGCAGGCAGGGTAGCAGACAGCAGGCAGGGTGGCTGATCGCAGGCAGGGTAGCAGACAGCAGGCAGGGTGGCTAACGCAGGCAGGGTAGCAGACAGCAGGCAGGGTAGCTGAGTGCAGGCAGGGTAGCAGACCGCAGGCAGGGTAGCAGACAGCAGGCAGGGTAGCTGAGTGCAGGCAGGGTAGCAGACCGCAGGCAGGGTAGCAGACAGCAGGCAGGGTAGCTGAGTGCAGGCAGGGTAGCAGACCGCAGGCAGGGTGGCTGATCGCAGGCAGGGTAGCAGACAGCAGGCAGGGTGGCTGATCGCAGGCAGGGTAGCAGACAGCAGGCAGGGTGGCTGATCGCAGGCATGGTAGCAGACAGCAGGCAGGGTGGCTGATCGCAGGCAGGGTAGCAGACAGCAGGCAGGGAGGCTGATCGCAGGCAGGGTAGCAGACCGCAGGCAGGGTGGCTGATCGCAGGCAGGGTAGCAGACCGCAGGCAGGGTGGCTGATCGCAGGCAGGGTAGCAGACAGCAGGCAGGGTGGCTGATCGCAGGCAGGGTAGCAGACAGCAGGCAGGGTGGCTGATCGCAGGCAGGTTGGCTGGCCACCTGCACACAGTCAGAACAAACGTCCAGAAATGTTGAGTCTCTACAGGATTTCAGCCTCCGGATGGACAGGAAAAATCTCCCAATTCACTGACAACAATAAGAAGATCTTGAGACCGTGAGGAATTGAAACAAACACTATTAGACAAGTGTGTCTGAATGTCCTTGGCCTGGAGGATTGATGCAATGTAGCGAGGATACTGTGTGATTTATTGTATTTAATCCATCATTGTAAACAATTCACAGATTTGCAGCGTGTTCACCAGTGATGTGACACTTCTGCTATAAATTCGTGGGTTTTTTTGGGCGAGTCTTGTTTTTTGCGGGGGACGTTCCTTTATTTCCTCATCTCCCCCCCCCAGCGACGTTCAGACAAATGGCGTCATTTTGCGGCTCCTGCAGAACCTTCCTTTACTATAATTACTTAAGGGAAAATGAAAAAAAAAAAAAAAAAGAAGAAACTTCCATCACTGCGTCTTGTGAGGAGCGAGATTTCCATCCAGCGAAAAGCTGTAATTAGGAGCCAGGGAGGGGAAGTCTCCGCAGGGCTGGAGGATGGGGGTCCGCGGCTGCAGATGACTAGGAGGGATAAACTCTGCAATGTTCTTGTATCCTCGGGAGAAGTCGCCTCCGTCTCCTCCGCCTGTAGGGTTCGGTTTATGACGAGAAGGATTAATGCTGCTGTCACATTGCTTTCCCTTTGGGGCGGACTGACGGCGCGGTGGGCTTCGTGCCCGCTCCCTCGTTACACCAGCAGTGTTGTCATCCGGCCGTCGCGTGTTTCAGGATGTATTCAGGCGCCTGCAGGCATCATATATGTCAGCAATGGTCCCAGACTAGTCCTGCTGATACAGGTGGTAGGTTTGTTACAATGTAGCAGTGTTAGGTCCACGATGCACATCAGATAACAGCCGGCAGCCATGTCAGCGAACTCCTCCATATACATGAACCTTCCATCTGTCGGAAAACCAACCTGCCGGACTCTTCTCGCCCCCGACATCATGTGTCAACAGGGATTCAGGAGACCCCCAAATACATTAGACTGTATGCCCATCCCGCCGATATTGGCAGGCTTTAGTCTAATGGCAGGTGAAAGAACTGATATATTGTAACAAACCATAAGCTGTGAGAGCAAAACTAGCCAGGATGGCGGCTGTGGATGTGAGCGGCGCCTTCATTCACTGACATGAGAGATTGTGAAAATACAACAAACGCTGTCAGGAGAGAGATTAAGGCTGTGTGCACACCATCCGTACTGTCAGTATACTTTATACGTCCACAGCGCCGCCCGCAGGTGAATCCTATGTGTTCATTGCTCCATTCACCGCATCCTACACATTGCACTGATAGAATTTCTCTTGTGGAGACCAGCGACTCTGCAAGAGAAATTTACACGCTGCGGTCTGGAAAGACGCGCTACATGTCCGTGTCCACGGGAATCCGCAGGTGCACGGAGACACATAGTGGACATTTCCTGTAATCCCATCCACTTTGCTTGTAATGTAGAACGCTGTGTCCAGTCCGCAGCGTTTCCTGACCGTGTGCACGGACCCTTATCCTTCTGTTGTAAGGAACGAAATTGTATCAAACCCCCTGATTGTAAAGATATTAGGTCTGTACTAGATTACGTAAAAAGATCTGTAGGACCCCGGTCCAGCGGCCATCACAGTAGTCCTAGTCCAGAGCCCTGGGAGCCGTCTCTGCTTGGACCCTCCAGTCTTCTGATGTGTGGGCCACCTCTACATCGCGCTGCAACATAATGACATTGTCAACTGATCAAAAGAGGTGTCATGGATGTCGGCAGGTATGAGGAGGCTCGCAGGGCTCTGGAGCGGCGGCCATGGGCTACGAGGTGTCGTGGATGCCGGCAGGTAGGAGGAGGCTCGCAGGGCTCTGGAGCGGCGGCCATGGGCTATGAGGTGTCGTGGATGCCGGCAGGTAGGAGGAGGCTCGCAGGGCTCTGGAGCGGCGGCCATGGGCTATGAGGTGTCGTGGATACTGGCAGGTATGAGGAGGCTCGCAGGGCTCTGGAGCGGCAGCCATGGGCTACGAGGTGTCGTGGATGCTGGCAGGTATGAGGAGGCTTGCAGGGCTCTGGAGCGGCAGCCATGGGCTATGAGGAGTCGTGGATGCTGGCAGGTAGTAGGAGGCTCGCAGGGCTCTGGAGCGGCGGCCATGGGCTATGAGGTGTCGTGGATGCAGGTAGGAGGAGGCTCGCAGGGCTCTGGAGCGGCGGCCATGGGCTATGAGGAGTCGTGGATGCCGGCAGGTAGGAGGAGGCTCGCAGGGCTCTGGAGCGGCGGCCATGGGCTACTGATGTGGCTCCTGGACCAGGGACTTGTCTGTAAGGCCACATTCCCACGATGGGCTTTTGATGTGCAGATTTTCTGCGCCCATTAAGGATAATAGGGTACTTGCTATTTTTTAAAAATACACAGTGCAAAAACTGACCAAAAACTCATAGTGGGAACGTGGCCTAAGTGCTTCAGTTGCTGTTCCAATTCACTGACAGCAAGCAGAGAGTGGTGAGTAATTAAGGCCCCAAAATACCAGATCTTGTCTTTACAGAATGATTACACCCGGGGCTGATAGCGTCGCAGAATGACATCGGACTCATATTCTGCTATAGTTCCATGGGAAGGGGCTATAGTTCTGTTCATCCAGAGCCACCTGCTTCCTGAACAGAACGTGAGGACTGCAGTGATGTCGGACACAGGAGGAGGCAGCTCTGTGCGTTCTCATAGTAAACTACAACAGTCCATTAATCCGGCACATCCTGTAATCCGGCTCCACACATTCGCCCCGAGGATGCGAGAAGTAAACCACCACGTGCTGATCCGCGGAGACGCCCCGGAAGGTGTCAGGGCCGATATTAAGCGTCTGCTCCGGAACGTTACCTTTATCTCATCTGGCGACTCTCCTGAACGTCCTTCATAAACGAGGACCCGAGGCAGCGTTAATATTTCTTGCTGAGCTGTGGAGATGGTGTCTCTATATATAGCAGAGTTACTGTGTGTTATAGGACATTGCCGGCCCCGGGCGAGGCGTCCAAGTCATCAAACCCAGCTTTACCGGCTGCGGTGTTAACCCCGTCACTGCTGCACTCTGTAGTGGTGCAAGGGTTAAGATTGAAAGCCGATAAATGAAGTGGCAGAAATGATCCACAATGTATAGGGGAAAGCCAGTGCCACTTATAGTCCATGGTTGTGCCTGAGGTGTAATACCACACAAGACCTGTGGACAGGTGTGGCGCTGTGCTTAGAAGAAAGCAGCCTTCTTTGTCTTATTCTGAATGAACCCTTTACGGGGGCAAGATATCTAGGAAGATGGGGTGCAAACCCCCATATATACAGAAGCACAGACTCTATAGCCCTGGCGTTGGTTAGTACCTACTGGAGACGGCCAGAATCTGCACCGATTCCCCAGGACTCATCATGAGGATACATGGCCATGACAGATGTGTGGTGGAAAAGTGCACAACAGTTGTATTTAAAGGGGTTTTCCACTTCTAGTTAAACATTGTAGATCTCAATGATCTGATACATGAACATCTGAGGGTTAAAGAATTAGGCCTTAAAAGTGGTTCCAGAACTAAGGGGGCGTCTGAACATGTCCAACCTTAGCACCACTGGGAAAGACGTCTACAGTGCGGGGTCTCAGAATCAGGGACTTCTGGCAATCCTACACTGGGGGCCGCCACCTTGATTGTCACAGATTATCGCCCAGACCCAGCAGCAGCGCACATAGAAGGGGCACCTGTGCAAGAACAGTATCTGGGCCCTGTACAGACCTCACCTCTTGGGACAGGTTGCACCAATGATATGTCCTCCCCTGCACAGACCTCACCTCTTGGGGCAGGAGGCACCAATGATATGTCCTCTCCTGCACAGACCTCACCTCTTGGGGCAGGAGGCACCAATGATATGTCCTCTCCTGCACAGACCTCACCTCTTGGGGCAGGTGGCACCAATGATATGTCCTCCCCTGCACAGACCTCACCTCTTGGGGTAGGTGGCACCAATGATATGTCCTCCCCTGCACAGACCTCACCTCTAGGGGCAGGTTGCACCAATGACATGTCCTCCCTGCACAGACCTCACCTCTTGGGGTAGGTGGCATCAATGATATGTCCTCCCCTGCACAGACCTCACCTCTTGGGGCAGGTTGCATCAATGATATGTCCTCCCCTGCACAGAACTCACCTCTTGGGCCCCTGTGCACCAATGATATGTCCTCCCTGCACAGACCTCACCTCTTGGGGCAGGTTGCATCAATGATATGTCCTCCCCTGCACAGACCTCACCTCTTGGGCCCCTGTGCACCAATGATATGTCCTCCCCTGCACAGACCTCACCTCTTGGGGCAAATTGCACCAATGATATGTCCTCCCCTGCACAGAACTCACCTCTTGGGGCAAGTTGCACCAATGATATGTCCTCCCCTGCACAGACCTCACCTCTTCGGGCAAGTTGCACCAATGATATGTCCTCCCTGCACAGACCTCACCTCTTGGGGCAGGTTGCACCAATGACATGTCCCCCCTGCACAGACCTCACCTCTTGGGGCAGGAGGCATCAATGATATGTCCTCCCCTGCACAGACCTCACCTCTTGGGGCAGGAGACACCAATGATATGTCCTCCCCTGCACAGACCTCACCTGTTGAGGCAGGTAGCACCCATGATATGTCTTCCCCTGCAAGACCTCACCTCTTGGGGCAGATGGCATCAATGATATGTCCTCCCCTGCACAGACCTCACCTCTTGGGGCAGGAGGCACCAATGATATGTCCTTCCCTGCACAGACCTCACCTCTTGGGGCAGGAGGCACCAAAGATATGTGCTCCGCTGCACAGACCTCACCTCTTGGGGCAGGTTGCACCAATGATATGTCCTCCCCTGTACAGACCTCACCTCTTGGGACAGGTTGCACCAATGATATGTCCTCCCCTGCACAGACCTCACCTCTTGGGGCAGGTTGCATCAATGATATGTCCTCCCCTGCACAGACCTCACCTCTTGGGCCCCTGTGCACCAATGATATGTCCTCCCCTGCACAGACCTCACCTCTTGGGGCAAGTTGCACCAATGATATGTCCTCCCCTGCACAGACCTCACCTCTTGGGGCAAGTTGCACCAATGATATGTCCTCCCCTGCACAGACCTCACCTCTTCGGGCAAGTTGCACCAATGATATGTCTCCCCTGCACAGACCTCACCTCTTGGGGCAGGTTGCACCAATGATATGTCCTCCCCTGCACAGACCTCACCTCTTGGGGCAAGTTGCACCAATGATATGTCCTCCCCTGCACAGACCTCACCTCTTCGGGCAAGTTGCACCAATGATATGTCCCCCCTGCACAGACCTCACCTCTTGGGGCAGGAGGCATCAATGATATGTCCTCCCCTGCACAGACCTCACCTCTTGGGGCAGGAGACACCAATGATATGTCCTCCCCTGCACAGACCTCACCTGTTGAGGCAGGTTGCACCCATGATATGTCCTCCCCTGCACAGACCTCACCTCTTGGGGCAGGAGACACCAATGATATGTCCTCCCCTGCACAGACCTCACCTGTTGAGGCAGGTTGCACCCATGATATGTCTTCCCCTGCACAGACGTCACCTCTTGGGGCAGGAGACACCAATGATATGTCCTCCACTGCACAGACCTCACCTCTTGAGGCAGGTTGCACCCATGATATGTCTTCCCCTGCACAGACCTCACCTTTTGGGGCAGGTGGCACCAATGATATGTCCTCCCCTGCACAGACCTCACCTCTTGGGGCAGGTTGCACCAATGATATGTCCTCCCCTGCACAGACCTCACCTCTTGGGGCAGGTGGAACCAATGATATGTCCTCCCCTGCACAGACTTCACCTCTTGGGGCAAGTTGCACTAATGATATGTCCTCCCCTGCACAGACCTCACCTCTTGGGGCAGATGGCACCAATGATATGTCCTACCCTGCACAGACCTCACCTCTTGGGGCAGGTTGCACCAATGATATGTCCTCCCCTGCACAGACCTCACCTCTTGGGGCAGATGGTACCAATGATATGTCCTCCCCTGCACAGACCTCACCTCTTGGGGCAGGTTGCACCAATGATATGTCCTCCCCTGCACAGACCTCACCTCTTGGGGCAGGTTGCACCAATGATATGTCCTTCCCTGCACAGACCTCACCTCTTGGGGCAGATGGCACCAATGATATGTCCTCCCCTGCACAGACCTCACCTCTTGGGGCAGATGGCACCAATGATATGTCCTTCCCTGCACAGACCTCACCTCTTGGGGCAGGTTGCACCAATGATATGTCCTCCCCTGCACAGACCTCACCTCTTGGGGCAGATGGCACCAATGATATGTCCTCCCCTGCACAGACCTCACCTCTTGGGGCAGGTTGCACCAATGATATGTCCTTCCCTGCACAGACCTCACCTCTTGGGGCAGATGGCACCAATGATATGTCCTCCCCTGCACAGACCTCACCTCTTGGGGCAGGTTGCACCAATGATATGTCCTCCCCTGCACAGACCTCACCTCTTGGGGCAGGTTGCACTAATGATATGTCCTCCCCTGCACAGACCTCACCTCTTCGGGCAGATGGCACCAATGATATGTCCTCCCCTGCACAGACCTCACCTCTTGGGGCAAGTTGCACTAATGATATGTCCTCCCCTGCACAGACCTCACCTCTTCGGGCAGATGGCACCAATGATATGTCCTCCCCTGCACAGACCTCACCTGTTGGGGCAGGTGGCACCAATGATATGTCCTCCCCTGCACAGACCTCACCTCTTGGGGCAGGAGACATCAATGATATGTCCTCCCTGCACAGACCTCACCTCTTGGGGCAGATGGCATCAATGATATGTCCTCCCTGCACAGACCTCACCTCTTGGGGCAGATGGCATCAATGATATGTCCTCCCCTGCACAGACCTCACCTCTTGGGGCAGATGGCATCAATGATATGTCCTCCCCTGCACAGACCTCACCTCTTGGGGCAGGAGGCACCAATGATATGTCCCCCCTGCACAGACCTCACCTCTTGCGGCAGGAGGCATCAATGATATGTCCTCCCCTGCACAGACCTCACCTCTTGGGGCAGATTGCACCAATGATATGTTCCCCCCTGCACAGACCTCACCTCTTGGGGCAGATGGCATCAATGATATGTCCTCCCTGCACAGACCTCACCTCTTGGGGCAGATGGCATCAATGATATGTCCTCCCCTGCACAGACCTCACCTCTTGGGGCAGGTGGCACCAATGATATGTCCCCCCTGCACAGACCTCACGTCTTGGGGCAGGTGGCACCAATGATTTGTCCTCCCTGCACAGACCTCACCTCTTGGGGCAGGAGGCACCAATGATTTGTCCTCCCTGCACAGACCTCACCTCTTGGGGCAGGTTACACCAATGATATGTCCTCCCTTGCAGAGACCTCACCTCTTGGGGCAGGAGGCACCAATGATTTGTCCTCCCTGCACAGACCTCACCTCTTGGGGCAGGAGGCACCAATGATTTGTCCTCCCTGCACAGACCTCACCTCTTGGGGCAGGAGGCACCAATGATATGTCCTCCCCTGCACAGACCCCACCTCTTGGGGCAGGATGCAGCAATGATATGTCTTCTCCTGCACAGACCTCACCTCTTGGGGCAGGTTACACCAATGATATGTTCTCCCCTGCACAGATCTCACCTCTTGGGGCAGGTGGCACCAATGATATGTCCTCCCCTGCGCAGATCTCACCTCTTGGGGCAGGAGGCACCAATGATATGTCCTCCCTGCACAGACCTCACCTCTTGGGGCAGGAGGCACCAATGATTTGTCCTCCCTGCACAGACCTCACCTCTTGGGGCAGGAGGCACCAATGATATGTGTTCCCCTGCACAGACCTCACCTCTTGGGGCAGGAGGCACCAATGATATGTCCTCCCTGCACAGACCTCACCTCTTGGGGCAGGAGGCACCAATGATTTGTCCTCCCTGCACAGACCTCACCTCTTGGGGCAGGATGCAGCAATGATATGTCTTCTCCTGCACAGACCTCACCTCTTGGGTCAGGTTACACCAATGATATGTTCTCCCCTGCACAGACCTCACCTCTTGGGGCAGGAGGCACCAATGATTTGTCCTCCCTGCACAGACCTCACCTCTTGGGGCAGGATGCCTCAATGATATGTCTTCTCCTGCACAGACCTCACCTCTTGGGGCAGGTGGCACCAATGATATGTCCTCCCCTGCACAGACCTCATCTCTTGGGTCAGGTTACACCAATGATATGTCCTCCCCTGCACAGTCTCACCTATTGGGGCAGGTGGCATCAATGATATGTCCTCCCCTGCACAGACCTCACCTCTTGGGTCAGGTTACACCAATGATATGTCCTCCCCTGCACAGACCTCTCCTCTTGGGACAGGTTGCACCAATGATATGTCCTCCCCTGCACAGACCTCACCTCTTGGGGCAGGTTGCACCAATGATATGTCCTCCCCTGCACAGACCTCACCTCTTGGGGCAGGTTGCACCAATGATATGTCCTCCCCTGCACAGACCTCACCTCTTGGGGCAGGTTGCACCAATGATATGTTCTCCCCTGCACAGATCTCACCTCTTGGGGCAGGTGGCACCAATGATATGTCCTCCCCTGCACAGACCTCATCTCTTGGATCTGGTTGCACCAATGATATGTCCTCCCCTGCACAGACCTCACCTCTTGGGTCAGGTTACACCAATGATATGTCCTCCCCTGCACAGACCTCACCTCTTGGGGCAGGAGGCATCAATGATATGTCCTCCCCTGCACAGACCTCACCTCTTGGGTCAGGTTGCACCAATGATATGTCCTCCCCTGCACAGACCTCTCCTCTTGGGGCAGGTTGCACCAATGATATGTCCTCCCCTGCACAGACCTCACCTCTTGGGGCAGGTTGCACCAATGATATGTCCTCCCCTGCACAGACCTCACCTCTTGGGGCAGGTTGCACCAATGATATGTCCTCCCCTGCACAGACCTCACCTCTTGGGGCAGGTAGCACCAATGATATGTCCTCCCCTGCACAGACCTCACCTCTTGGGGCAGGTTGCACCAATGATATGTCCTCCCCTGCACAGACCTCACCTCTTGGGGCAGGTTGCACCAATGATATGTTCTCCCCTGTACAGATCTCACCTCTTGGGGCAGGTTGCACCAATGATATGTCCTCCCCTGCACAGACCTCACCTCTTGGGGCAGGTGGCACCAATGATATGTCCTCCCCTGCACAGACCTCACCTCTTGGGGCAGGTGGCACCAATGATATGTCCTCCCCTGCACAGACCTCACCTCTTGGGGCAGGTGGCACCAATGATATGTCCTCCCCTGCACAGACCTCACCTCTTGGGGCAGGTTGCACCAATGATATGTCCTCCCCTGCACAGACCTCACCTCTTGGGGCAGGAGGCATCAATGATATGTCCTCCCCTGCACAGACCTCACCTCTTGGGGCAGGAGGTTCCAATGATATGTCCTCCCCTGCACAGACCTCACCACTTGGGGCAGGAGGCACCAATGATATGTCCTCCCCTGCACAGACCTCACCTCTTGGATCAGGTTGCACCAATGATATGTCCTCCTTGCACAGACCTCACCTCTTGGGGCAGGTGGCACCAATGATATGTCCTCCCCTGCACAGACCTCACCTCTTCGGGCAGGTTGCACCAATGATATGTCCTCCCCTGCACAGACCTCACCTCTTGGGGCATGAGACACCAATGATCTGTCCTCCCCTGCACAGACCTCACCTCTTAGGGCAGGTGGCACCAATGATATGTCCTCCCCTGCACAGACCTCACCTCTAGGGGCAGGAGACACCAATGATCTGTCCCCCCTGCACAGACCTCACCTCTTAGGGCAGGTTGCACCAATGATATGTCCACCCCTGCACAGACCTCACCTCTTGGGGCAGGAGACACCAATGATATGTCCTCCCCTGCACAGACCTAACCTCTTGGGGCAGATGGCATCAATGATATGTCCCCCCTGCACAGACCTCACCTCTTGGGGCAGATGGCATCAATAATATGTCCTCCCTGCACAGACCTCACCTCTTGGGGCAGGTTGCACCAATGATATGTCCTCCCCCGCACAGACCTCATCTCTTGGGGCAGGTTGCACCAATGATATGTCCTCCCTTGCACAGACGTCACCTCTTGGGGCCGGTTGCACCAATGATATGTCCTCTCCTGCACAGACCTCACCTCTTGGGGAAGGTTGCACCAATGATATGTCCTCCCCTGCACAGACCTCATCTCTTGGGGCAGGAGGCATCAATGATATGTCCCCCCTGCACAGACCTCAGCTCTTGGGGCAGGTGGCACCAATGATATGTCCTCCCTGCACAAACCTCACCCCTTGGGGTAGGTGGCACCAATGATATGTCCTCTGCACAGACCTCACCTCTTGGAGCAGGTTGCACCAAAGATATACCCCCCTGCCCAGACCTCACCTCTTGGGGCTGATTGCACCAATTATATGTCCTCCCCTGCACAGACCTCACCTCTTTGGGCAGGAGGCACCAATGATATGTCCTCCCCTGCACAGATCTCACCTCTTGGGGCAGGTTGCACCAATGATATGTCCTCCCCTGCACAGACCTCACCTCTTGGGGCAGGAGGCACCAATGATCTGTCCTCCCCTGCACAGATCTCACCTCTTGGGGCAGGTTGCACCAATGATATGTCCCCCCTGCACAGACCTCACCTCTTGGGGCAGATGGCACCAATGATATGTCCTCCCCTGCACAGACCTCACCTCTTGGGGTAGGTTGCACCAATGATATGTCCTCCCCTGCACAGACCTCACCTCTTGGGGCAGGTGGCACCAATGATATGTCCTCCCCTGCACAGACCTCACCTCTTGGGGCAGGTTGCAACAATGATATATCCTCCCCTGCACAGACCTCACCTCTTGGGGCAGGTTGCACCAATGATATGTCCTCCCCTGCACAGACCTCACCTCTTGGGGCAGGTGGTACCAATGATATGTCCTCCCCTGCACAGACCTCACCTCTTGGGGCAGGTGGCACCAATGATATGTCCTCCCCTGCACAGACCTCACCTCTTGGGGCAGGAGGCACCAATGATATGTCCTCCCCTGCACAGACCTCACCTCTTGGGGCAGGTGATACCAATGATATGTCCTCCCCTGCACAGACCTCACCTCTTGGGGCAGGTTGCACCAATGATATGTCCTCCCTGCACAGACCTCACCTCTTGGGCAGGAGGCATCAATGATATGTCCTCCCCTGCACAGACCTCACCTCTTGGGGCAGGTGGCACCAATGATATGTCCTCCCCTGCACAGACCTCACCTCTTGGGGCAGGAGGCACCAATGATATGTCCTCCCCTGCACAGACCTCACCTCTTGGGGCAGGAGACACCAATGATATGTCCTCCACTGCACAGACCTCACCTCTTGAGGCAGGTTGCACCCATGATATGTCTTCCCCTGCACAGACCTCACCTCTTGGGGCAGATGGCATCAATGATATGTCCTCCCCTGCACAGACCTCACCTCTTGGGGCAGGAGGCACCAATGATATGTCCTCCCCTGCACAGACCTCACCTCTTGGGGCAGGAGACACCAATGATATGTTCTCCCCTGCACAGACCTCACCTCTTGGGGCAGGAGGCACCAATGATATGTCCTCCCCTGCACAGACCTCACCTCTAGGGGCAGGAGGCACCAATGATATGTCCTCCCCTGCACAGACCTCACCTCTTGGGGCAGGAGGCACCAATGATATGTCCTCCCCTGCACAAACCTCACCTCTTGGGGCAGGAGACACCAATGATATGTCCTCCACTGCACAGACCTCACCTCTTGAGGCAGGTTGCACCCATGATATGTCTTCCCCTGCACAGACCTCACCTCTTGGGGCAGGTGGCACCAATGATATGTCCTCCCCTGCACAGACCTCACCTCTTGGGGCAGATGGCACCAATGATATGTCCTCCCCTGCACAGACCTCACCTCTTGGGGCAGGAGACACCAATGATATGTCCTCCCCTGCACAGACCTCACCTCTTCGGGCAGGTGGCACCAATGATATGTCCTCCCTGCACAGACCTCACCTCTTGGGGCAGGTTGCACCAATGATATGTCCTCCCCTGCACAGACCTCACCTCTTGGGGCAGGTTGCACCAATGATATGTCCCCCCTGCACAGACCTCACCTCTTGGGGCAAGTTGCACCAATGATATGTCCTCCCCTACACAGACCTCACCTCTTGGGGCAGATGGCACCAATGATATGTCCTCCCCTGCACAGACCTCACCTCTTGGGGCAGGTTGCACCAATGATATGTCCTCCCCTGCACAGACCTCACCTCTTGGGGCAAGTTGCACTAATGATATGTGCTCCCCTGCACAGACCTCACCTCTTGGGGCAGATGGAACCAATCATATGTCCTCCCCTGCACAGACCTCACCTCTTGGGGCAGGAGACACCAATGATATGTCCTCCCCTGCACAGACCTCACCTCTTGGGGCAGGTGGCACCAATTATATGTCCTCCCCTGCACAGACCTCACCTCTTCGGGCAGGTGGCACCAATGATATGTCCTCCCTGCACAGACCTTACCTCTTGGGGCAGGGTGCACCAATGATATGTCCTCCCCTGCACAGACCTCACCTCTTGGGGCAGGTTGCACCAATGATATGTCCTCCCCTGCACAGACATCACCTCTTGGGGCAGATGGCACCAATGATATGTCCTCCCCTGCACAGACCTCACCTCTTGGGGCAGGTTGCACCAATGATATGTCCTCCCCTGCACAGACCTCACCTCTTGGGGCAAGTTGCACTAATGATATGTCCTCCCCTGCACAGACCTCACCTCTTGGGGCAGATGGCACCAATGATATGTCCTCCCCTGCACAGACCTCACCTCTTGGGGCAGGTTGCACCAATGATATGTCCTCCCCTGCACAGACCTCACCTCTTGGGGCAGATGGCACCAATGATATGTCCTCCCCTGCACAGACCTCACCTCTTGGGGCAAGTTGCACCAATGATATGTCCTCCCCTGCACAGACCTCACCTCTTGGGGCAGATGGCACCAATGATATGTCCTCCCCTGCACAGACCTCACCTCTTCGGGCAGGTGGCACCAATGATATGTCCTCCCTGCACAGACCTCACCTCTTGGTGCAGGTTGCACCAATGATATGTCCTCCCCTGCACAGACCTCACCTCTTTGGGCAGGTGGCACCAATGATATGTCCTCCCCTGCACAGACCTCACCTCTTGTTGCAGGTTGCACTAATGATATGTCCTCCCCTGCACAGACCTCACCTCTTTGGGCAGGTGGCACCAATGATATGTCCTCCCCTGCACAGACCTCACCTCTTGGGGCAGGAGGCAACAATGATATGTCCTCTGCACAGACCTCACCTCTTGGGGCAGGTTGCACCAATGATATGTCCTCCCCTGCACAGACCTCACCTCTTGGGGCAGATGGCACCAATGATATGTCCTCCCCTGCATAGACCTCACCTCTTGGGGCAGGAGGCAACAATGATATGTCCTCCCCTGCACAGACCTCACCTCTTGGGGCAGATGGCACCAATGATATGTCCTCCCCTGCATAGACCTCACCTCTTGGGGCAGGTTGCACCAATGATATGTCCTCCCCTGCACAGACCTCACCTCTTGGGGCAGATGGCACCAATGATATGTCCTCCCCTGCACAGACCTCACCTCTTGGGGCAGGTTGCACCAATGATATGTCCTCCCCTGCACAGACCTCACCTCTTGGGGCAGGTTGCACCAATGATATGTCCTCCCCTGCACAGACCTCACCTCTTGGGGCAGGAGGCAACAATGAATTGTCCTCTGCACAGACCTCACCTCTTGGGGCAGGTGGCACCAATGATATGTCCTCCCTGCACAGACCTCACCTCTTGGGGCAGGTTGCACCAATGATATGTCCTCCCCTGCACAGACCTCACCTCTTGGGGCAGGTTGCACCAATGATATGTCCCCCCTGCACAGACCTCACCTCTTGGGGCAGGTTGCACCAATGATATGTCCTTCCCTGCACAGACCTCACCTCTTGGGTCAAGTTGCACTAATGATATGTCCTCCCTGCACAGACCTCACCTCTTGGGGCAAGTTGCACTAATGATATGTCCTCCCCTGCACAGACCTCACCTCTTCGGGGAGATGGCACCAATGATATGTCCTCCCTGCACAGACCTCACCTCTTGGGGCAGATGGCACCAATGATATGTCCTCCCCTGCACAGACCTCACCTCTTGGGGCAAGTTGCACCAATGATATGTCCTCCCCTGCACAGACCTCACCTCTTGGGGCAGATGGCACCAATGATATGTCCTCCCCTGCACAGACCTCACCTCTTCGGGCAGATGGCACCAATGATATGTCCTCCCCTGCACAGACCTCACCTCTTGGGGCAAGTTGCACTAATGATATGTCCTCCCCTGCACAGACCTCACCTCTTGGGGCAGATGGCACCAATGATATGTCCTCCCCTGCACAGACCTCACCTCTTGGGGCAGATGGCACCAATGATATGTCCTCCCTGCACAGACCTCACCTCTTGGTGCAGGTTGCACCAATGATATGTCCTCCCCTGCACAGACCTCACCTCTTTGGGCAGGTGGCATCAATGATATGTCCTCCCCTGCACAGACCTCACCTCTTGGGGCAGGAGGCAACAATGATATGTCCTCTGCACAGACCTCACCTCTTGGGGCAGGTTGCACCAATGATATGTCCTCCCCTGCACAGACCTCACCTCTTGGGGCAGATGGCACCAATGATATGTCCTCCCCTGCACAGACCTCACCTCTTGGGGCAGGAGGCAACAATGATATGTCCTCTGCACAGACCTCACCTCTTGGGGCAGGTTGCACCAATGATATGTCCTCCCCTGCACAGACCTCACCTCTTGGGGCAGGTTGCACCAATGATATGTCCTCCCCTGCACAAACCTCACCTCTTGGGGCAGGAGGCAACAATGATATGTCCTCTGCACAGACCTCACCTCTTGGGGCAGGTGGCACCAATGATATGTCCTCCCTGCACAGACCTCACCTCTTGGGGCAGGTTGCACCAATGATATGTCCTCCCCTGCACAGACCTCACCTCTTGGGGCAGGTTGCACCAATGATATGTCCCCCCTGCACAGACCTCACCTCTTGGGGCAGGTTGCACCAATGATATGTCCTTCCCTGCACAGACCTCACCTCTTGGGGCAAGTTGCACTAATGATATGTCCTCCCTGCACAGACCTCACCTCTTGGGGCAAGTTGCACTAATGATATGTCCTCCCCTGCACAGACCTCACCTCTTCGGGCAGATGGCACCAATGATATGTCCTCCCCTGCACAGACCTCACCTCTTGGGGCAGATGGCACCAATGATATGTCCTCCCCTGCACAGACCTCACCTCTTGGGGCAGGTTGCACCAATGATATGTCCTCCCCTGCACAGACCTCACCTCTTGGGGCAGATGGCACCAATGATATGTCCTCCCCTGCACAGACCTCACCTCTTGGGGTAGGAGGCAACAATGATATGTCCTCTGCACAGACCTCACCTCTTGGGGCAGGTGGCAACAATGATATGTCCTCCCCTGCACAGACCTCACCACTTGGGGCAGGAGGCACCAATGATATGTCCTCCCATGCACAGACCTCACCTCTTCGGGCAGGTTGCACCAATGATATGTCCTCCCCTGCACAGACCTCACCTCTTGGGGCAGGTTGCACCAATGATATGTCCTCCCCTGCACAGACCTCACCACTTGGGGCAGGAGGCACCAATGATATGTCCTCCCCTGCACAGACCTCACCTCTTGGATCAGGTTGCACCAATGATATGTCCTCCCTGCACAGACCTCACCTCTTGGGGCAGGTGGCACCAATGATATGTCCTCCCCTGCACAGACCTCACCTCTTGGGGCAGGTGGCACCAATGATATGTCCTTCCCTGCACAGACCTCACCTCTTCAGGCAGGTTGCACCAATGATATGTCCTCCCTGCACAGACCTCACCTCTTGGGGCAGGTGGCACCAATGATATGTCCTCCCCTGCACAGACCTAACCTCTTGGGGCAGGAGGCACCAATGATATGTCCCCCCTGCACAGACCTCAACTCTAGGGGCAGGAGACACCAATGATCTGTCCTCCCCTGCACAGACCTCACCTCTTAGGGCAGGTTGCACCAATGATATGTCCTCCCCTGCACAGACCTCACCTCTTGGGGCAGATGGCACCAATGATATGTCCTCCCCTGCATAGACCTCACCTCTTGGGGCAGGAGGCAACAATGATATGTCCTCTGCACAGACCTCACCTCTTGGGGCAGGTTGCACCAATGATATGTCCTCCCCTGCACAGACCTCACCTCTTGGGGCAGGTTGCACCAATGATATGTCCTCCCCTGCACAGACCTCACCTCTTGGGGCAGGAGGCAACAATGATATGTCCTCTGCACAGACCTCACCTCTTGGGGCAGGTGGCACCAATGATATGTCCTCCCTGCACAGACCTCACCTCTTGGGGCAGGTTGCACCAATGATATGTCCTCCCCTGCACAGACCTCACCTCTTGGGGCAGGTTGCACCAATGATATGTCCCCCCTGCACAGACCTCACCTCTTGGGGCAGGTTGCACCAATGATATGTCCTTCCCTGCACAGACCTCACCTCTTGGGGCAAGTTGCACTAATGATATGTCCTCCCTGCACAGACCTCACCTCTTGGGGCAAGTTGCACTAATGATATGTCCTCCCCTGCACAGACCTCACCTCTTCGGGGAGATGGCACCAATGATATGTCCTCCCTGCACAGACCTCACCTCTTGGGGCAGATGGCACCAATGATATGTCCTCCCCTGCACAGACCTCACCTCTTGGGGCAAGTTGCACCAATGATATGTCCTCCCCTGCACAGACCTCACCTCTTGGGGCAGATGGCACCAATGATATGTCCTCCCCTGCACAGACCTCACCTCTTCGGGCAGGTGGCACCAATGATATGTCCTCCCTGCACAGACCTCACCTCTTGGTGCAGGTTGCACCAATGATATGTCCTCCCCTGCACAGACCTCACCTCTTTGGGCAGGTGGCACCAATGATATGTCCTCCCCTGCACAGACCTCACCTCTTGGGGCAGGAGGCAACAATGATATGTCCTCTGCACAGACCTCACCTCTTGGGGCAGGTTGCACCAATGATATGTCCTCCCCTGCACAGACCTCACCTCTTGGGGCAGATGGCACCAATGATATGTCCTCCCCTGCACAGACCTCACCTCTTGGGGCAGGAGGCAACAATGATATGTCCTCTGCACAGACCTCACCTCTTGGGGCAGGTTGCACCAATGATATGTCCTCCCCTGCACAGACCTCACCTCTTGGGGCAGGTTGCACCAATGATATGTCCTCCCCTGCAAAGACCTCACCTCTTGGGGCAGGAGGCAACAATGATATGTCCTCTGCACAGACCTCACCTCTTGGGGCAGGTGGCACCAATGATATGTCCTCCCTGCACAGACCTCACTTCTTGGGGCAGGTTGCACCAATGATATGTCCTCCCCTGCACAGACCTCACCTCTTGGGGCAGGTTGCACCAATGATATGTCCCCCCTGCACAGACCTCACCTCTTGGGGCAGGTTGCACCAATGATATGTCCTTCCCTGCACAGACCTCACCTCTTGGGGCAAGTTGCACTAATGATATGTCCTCCCTGCACAGACCTCACCTCTTGGGGCAAGTTGCACTAATGATATGTCCTCCCCTGCACAGACCTCACCTCTTCGGGCAGATGGCACCAATGATATGTCCTCCCCTGCACAGACCTCACCTCTTGGGGCAGATGGCACCAATGATATGTCCTCCCCTGCACAGACCTCACCTCTTGGGGCAGGTTGCACCAATGATATGTCCTCCCCTGCACAGACCTCACCTCTTGGGGCAGATGGCACCAATGATATGTCCTCCCCTGCACAGACCTCACCTCTTGGGGTAGGAGGCAACAATGATATGTCCTCTGCACAGACCTCACCTCTTGGGGCAGGTGGCACCAATGATATGTCCTCCCTGCACAGACCTCACCTCTTGGGGCAGGTTGCACCAATGATATGTCCTCCCCTGCACAGACCTCACCTCTTGGGGCAGGTTGCACCAATGATATGTCCCCCCTGCACAGACCTCACCTCTTGGGGCAGGTTGCACCAATGATATGTCCTCCCCTGAACAGACCTCACCTCTTGGGGCAGGTTGCACCAATGATATGTCCTTCCCTGCACAGACCTCACCTCTTGGGGCAAGTTGCACTAATGATAAGTCCTCCCCTGCACAGACCTCACCTCTTGGGGCAGATGGCACCAATGATATGTCCTCCCCTGCACAGACCTCACCTCTTGGGGTAGGAGGCAACAATGATATGTCCTCTGCACAGACCTCACCTCTTGGGGCAGGTGGCACCAATGATATGTCCTCCCTGCACAGACCTCACCTCTTGGGGCAGGTTGCACCAATGATATGTCCTCCCCTGCACAGACCTCACCTCTTGGGGCAGGTTGCACCAATGATATGTCCCCCCTGCACAGACCTCACCTCTTGGGGCAGGTTGCACCAATGATATGTCCTTCCCTGCACAGACCTCACCTCTTGGGGCAAGTTGCACTAATGATATGTCCTCCCCTGCACAGACCTCACCTCTTGGGGCAGATGGCACCAATGATATGTCCTCCCCTGCACAGACCTCACCTCTTGGGGTAGGAGGCAACAATGATATGTCCTCTGCACAGACCTCACCTCTTGGGGCAGGTTGCACCAATGATATGTCCTCCCTGCACAGACCTCACCTCTTGGGGCAGGTTGCACCAATGATATGTCCTCCCCTGCACAGACCTCACCTCTTGGGGCAGGTTGCACCAATGATATGTCCCCCCTGCACAGACCTCACCTCTTGGGGCAGGTTGCACCAATGATATGTCCTTCCCTGCACAGACCTCACCTCTTGGGGCAAGTTGCACTAATGATATGTCCTCCCTGCACAGACCTCACCTCTTGGGGCAAGTTGCACTAATGATATGTCCTCCCCTGCACAGACCTCACCTCTTCGGGCAGATGGCACCAATGATATGTCCTCCCTGCACAGACCTCACCTCTTGGGGCAGGAGGCACCAATGATATGTCCTCCCCTGCACAGACCTCACCTCTTGGGGCAGGAGGCACCAATGATATGTCCTCCCCTGCACAAACCTCACCTCTTGGGGCAGGAGACACCAATGATATGTCCTCCACTGCACAGCCCTCACCTCTTGAGGCAGGTTGCACCCATGATATGTCTTCCCCTGCACAGACCTCACCTCTTGGGGCAGGTGGCACCAATGATATGTCCTCCCCTGCACAGACCTCACCTCTTGGGGCAGATGGCACCAATGATATGTCCTCCCCTGCACAGACCTCACCTCTTGGGGCAGGAGACACCAATGATATGTCCTCCCCTGCACAGACCTCACCTCTTCGGGCAGGTGGCACCAATGGTATGTCCTCCCTGCACAGACCTCACCTCTTGGGGCAGGTTGCACCAATGATATGTCCTCCCCTGCACAGACCTCACCTCTTGGGGCAAGTTGCACTAATGATATGTCCTCCCCTGCACAGACCTCACCTCTTGGGGCAGATGGCACCAATGATATGTTCTCCCCTGCACAGACCTCACCTCTTGGGGTAGGAGGCAACAATGATATGTCCTCTGCACAGACCTCACCTCTTGGGGCAGGTGGCACCAATGATATGTCCTCCCTGCACAGACCTCACCTCTTGGGGCAGGTTGCACCAATGATATGTCCTCCCCTGCACAGACCTCACCTCTTGGGGCAGGTTGCACCAATGATATGTCCCCCCTGCACAGACCTCACCTCTTGGGGCAGGTTGCACCAATGATATGTCCTTCCCTGCACAGACCTCACCTCTTGGGGCAAGTTGCACTAATGATATGTCCTCCCCTGCACAGACCTCACCTCTTGGGGCAGATGGCACCAATGATATGTCCTCCACTGCACAGACCTCACCTCTTGGGGTAGGAGGCAACAATGATATGTCCTCTGCACAGACCTCACCTCTTGGGGCAGGTGGCACCAATGATATGTCCTCCCTGCACAGACCTCACCTCTTGGGGCAGGTTGCACCAATGATATGTCCTCCCCTGCACAGACCTCACCTCTTGGGGCAGGTTGCACCAATGATATGTCCCCCCTGCACAGACCTCACCTCTTCGGGCAGGTTGCACCAATGATATGTCCTTCCCTGCACAGACCTCACCTCTTGGGGCAAGTTGCACTAATGATATGTCCTCCCTGCACAGACCTCACCTCTTGGGGCAAGTTGCACTAATGATATGTCCTCCCCTGCACAGACCTCACCTCTTCGGGCAGATGGCACCAATGATATGTCCTCCCTGCACAGACCTCACCTCTTGGGGCAGGAGGCACCAATGATATGTCCTCCCCTGCACAGACCTCACCTCTTGGGGCAGGAGGCACCAATGATATGTCCTCCCCTGCACAAACCTCACCTCTTGGGGCAGGAGACACCAATGATATGTCCTCCACTGCACAGACCTCACCTCTTGAGGCAGGTTGCACCCATGATATGTCTTCCCCTGCACAGACCTCACCTCTTGGGGCAGGTGGCACCAATGATATGTCCTCCCCTGCACAGACCTCACCTCTTGGGGCAGATGGCACCAATGATATATCCTCCCCTGCACAGACCTCACCTCTTGGGGCAGGAGACACCAATGATATGTCCTCCCCTGCACAGACCTCACCTCTTCGGGCAGGTGGCACCAATGATATGTCCTCCCTGCACAGACCTCACCTCTTGGGGCAGGTTGCACCAATGATATGTCCTCCCCTGCACAGACCTCACCTCTTGGGGCAGGTTGCACCAATGATATGTCCCCCCTGCACAGACCTCACCTCTTGGGGCAGGTTGCACCAATGATATGTCCTCCCCTGCACAGACCTCACCTCTTGGGGCAAGTTGCACTAATGATATGTGCTCCCCTGCACAGACCTCACCTCTTGGGGCAGATGGAACCAATCATATGTCCTCCCCTGCACAGACCTCACCTCTTGGGGCAGGAGACACCAATGATATGTCCTCCCCTGCACAGACCTCACCTCTTCGGGCAGGTGGCACCAATGATATGTCCTCCCTGCACAGACCTTACCTCTTGGGGCAGGTTGCACCAATGATATGTCCTCCCCTGCACAGACCTCACCTCTTGGGGCAGGTTGCACCAATGATATGTCCTCCCCTGCACAGACCTCACCTCTTGGGGCAGATGGCACCAATGATATGTCCTCCCCTGCACAGACCTCACCTCTTGGGGCAGATGGCACCAATGATATGTCCTCCCCTGCACAGACCTCACCTCTTGGGGCAAGTTGCACCAATGATATGTCCTCCCCTGCACAGACCTCACTTCTTGGGGCAGATGGCACCAATGATATGTCCTCCCCTGCACAGACCTCACCTCTTCGGGCAGGTGGCACCAATGATATGTCCTCCCTGCACAGACCTCACCTCTTGGTGCAGGTTGCACCAATGATATGTCCTCCCCTGCACAGACCTCACCTCTTTGGGCAGGTGGCACCAATGATATGTCCTCCCCTGCACAGACCTCACCTCTTGGTGCAGGTTGCACCAATGATATGTCCTCCCCTGCACAGACCTCACCTCTTTGGGCAGGTGGCACCAATGATATGTCCTCCCCTGCACAGACCTCACCTCTTGGGGCAGGAGGCAACAATGATATATCCTCTGCACAGACCTCACCTCTTGGGGCAGGTTGCACCAATGATATGTCCTCCCCTGCACAGACCTCACCTCTTGGGGCAGATGGCACCAATGATATGTCCTCCCCTGCATAGACCTCACCTCTTGGGGCAGGAGGCAACAATGATATGTCCTCTGCACAGACCTCACCTCTTGGGGCAGGTTGCACCAATGATATGTCCTCCCCTGCACAGACCTCACCTCTTGGGGCAGGTTGCACCAATGATATGTCCTCCCCTGCACAGACCTCACCTCTTGGGGCAGGAGGCAACAATGATATGTCCTCTGCACAGACCTCACCTCTTGGGGCAGGTGGCACCAATGATATGTCCTCCCTGCACAGACCTCACCTCTTGGGGCAGGTTGCACCAATGTTATGTCCTCCCCTGCACAGACCTCACCTCTTGGGGCAGGTTGCACCAATGATATGTCCCCCCTGCACAGACCTCACCTCTTGGGGCAGGTTGCACCAATGATATGTCCTTCCCTGCACAGACCTCACCTCTTGGGGCAAGTTGCACTAATGATATGTCCTCCCTGCACAGACCTCACCTCTTGGGGCAAGTTGCACTAATGATATGTCCTCCCCTGCACAGACCTCACCTCTTCGGGCAGATGGCACCAATGATATGTCCTCCCCTGCACAGACCTCACCTCTTGGGGCAGATGGCACCAATGATATGTCCTCCCCTGCACAGACCTCACCTCTTGGGGCAGGTTGCACCAATGATATGTCCTCCCCTGCACAGACCTCACCTCTTGGGGCAGATGGCACCAATGATATGTCCTCCCCTGCACAGACCTCACCTCTTGGGGTAGGAGGCAACAATGATATGTCCTCTGCACAGACCTCACCTCTTGGGGCAGGTGGCACCAATGATATGTCCTCCCTGCACAGACCTCACCTCTTGGGGCAGGTTGCACCAATGATATGTCCTCCCCTGCACAGACCTCACCTCTTGGGGCAGGTTGCACCAATGATATGTCCCCCCTGCACAGACCTCACCTCTTGGGGCAGGTTGCACCAATGATATGTCCTTCCCTGCACAGACCTCACCTCTTGGGGCAAGTTGCACTAATGATATGTCCTCCCCTGCACAGACCTCACCTCTTGGGGCAGATGGCACCAATGATATGTCCTCCCCTGCACAGACCTCACCTCTTGGGGTAGGAGGCAACAATGATATGTCCTCTGCACAGACCTCACCTCTTGGGGCAGGTTGCACCAATGATATGTCCTCCCTGCACAGACCTCACCTCTTGGGGCAGGTTGCACCAATGATATGTCCTCCCCTGCACAGACCTCACCTCTTGGGGCAGGTTGCACCAATGATATGTCCCCCCTGCACAGACCTCACCTCTTGGGGCAGGTTGCACCAATGATATGTCCTTCCCTGCACAGACCTCACCTCTTGGGGCAAGTTGCACTAATGATATGTCCTCCCTGCACAGACCTCACCTCTTGGGGCAAGTTGCACTAATGATATGTCCTCCCCTGCACAGACCTCACCTCTTCGGGCAGATGGCACCAATGATATGTCCTCCCTGCACAGACCTCACCTCTTGGGGCAGGAGGCACCAATGATATGTCCTCCCCTGCACAGACCTCACCTCTTGGGGCAGGAGGCACCAATGATATGTCCTCCCCTGCACAAACCTCACCTCTTGGGGCAGGAGACACCAATGATATGTCCTCCACTGCACAGACCTCACCTCTTGAGGCAGGTTGCACCCATGATATGTCTTCCCCTGCACAGACCTCACCTCTTGGGGCAGGTGGCACCAATGATATGTCCTCCCCTGCACAGACCTCACCTCTTGGGGCAGATGGCACCAATGATATGTCCTCCCCTGCACAGACCTCACCTCTTGGGGCAGGAGACACCAATGATATGTCCTCCCCTGCACAGACCTCACCTCTTCGGGCAGGTGGCACCAATGATATGTCCTCCCTGCACAGACCTCACCTCTTGGGGCAGGTTGCACCAATGATATGTCCTCCCCTGCACAGACCTCACCTCTTGGGGCAAGTTGCACTAATGATATGTCTTCCCCTGCACAGACCTCACCTCTTGGGGCAGATGGCACCAATGATATGTTCTCCCCTGCACAGACCTCACCTCTTGGGGTAGGAGGCAACAATGATATGTCCTCTGCACAGACCTCACCTCTTGGGGCAGGTGGCACCAATGATATGTCCTCCCTGCACAGACCTCACCTCTTGGGGCAGGTTGCACCAATGATATGTCCTCCCCTGCACAGACCTCACCTCTTGGGGCAGGTTGCACCAATGATATGTCCCCCCGGCACAGACCTCACCTCTTGGGGCAGGTTGCACCAATGATATGTCCTTCCCTGCACAGACCTCACCTCTTGGGGCAAGTTGCACTAATGATATGTCCTCCCCTGCACAGACCTCACCTCTTGGGGCAGATGGCACCAATGATATGTCCTCCACTGCACAGACCTCACCTCTTGGGGTAGGAGGCAACAATGATATGTCCTCTGCACAGACCTCACCTCTTGGGGCAGGTGGCACCAATGATATGTCCTCCCTGCACAGACCTCACCTCTTGGGGCAGGTTGCACCAATGATATGTCCTCCCCTGCACAGACCTCACCTCTTGGGGCAGGTTGCACCAATGATATGTCCCCCCTGCACAGACCTCACCTCTTCGGGCAGGTTGCACCAATGATATGTCCTTCCCTGCACAGACCTCACCTCTTGGGGCAAGTTGCACTAATGATATGTCCTCCCTGCACAGACCTCACCTCTTGGGGCAAGTTGCACTAATGATATGTCCTCCCCTGCACAGACCTCACCTCTTCGGGCAGATGGCACCAATGATATGTCCTCCCTGCACAGACCTCACCTCTTGGGGCAGGAGGCACCAATGATATGTCCACCCCTGCACAGACCTCACCTCTTGGGGCAGGAGGCACCAATGATATGTCCTCCCCTGCACAAACCTCACCTCTTGGGGCAGGAGACACCAATGATATGTCCTCCACTGCACAGACCTCACCTCTTGAGGCAGGTTGCACCCATGATATGTCTTCCCCTGCACAGACCTCACCTCTTGGGGCAGGTGGCACCAATGATATGTCCTCCCCTGCACAGACCTCACCTCTTGGGGCAGATGGCACCAATGATATGTCCTCCCCTGCACAGACCTCACCTCTTGGGGCAGGAGACACCAATGATATGTCCTCCCCTGCACAGACCTCACCTCTTCGGGCAGGTGGCACCAATGATATGTCCTCCCTGCACAGACCTCACCTCTTGGGGCAGGTTGCACCAATGATATGTCCTCCCCTGCACAGACCTCACCTCTTGGGGCAGGTTGCACCAATGATATGTCCCCCCTGCACAGACCTCACCTCTTGGGGCAGGTTGCACCAATGATATGTCCTCCCCTGCACAGACCTCACCTCTTGGGGCAAGTTGCACTAATGATATGTGCTCCCCTGCACAGACCTCACCTCTTGGGGCAGATGGAACCAATCATATGTCCTCCCCTGCACAGACCTCACCTCTTGGGGCAGGAGACACCAATGATATGTCCTCCCCTGCACAGACCTCACCTCTTCGGGCAGGTGGCACCAATGATATGTCCTCCCTGCACAGACCTTACCTCTTGGGGCAGGTTGCACCAATGATATGTCCTCCCCTGCACAGACCTCACCTCTTGGGGCAGGTTGCACCAATGATATGTCCTCCCCTGCACAGACCTCACCTCTTGGGGCAGATGGCACCAATGATATGTCCTCCCCTGCACAGACCTCACCTCTTGGGGCAGGTTGCACCAATGATATGTCCTCCCCTGCACAGACCTCACCTCTTGGGGCAAGTTGCACTAATGATATGTCCTCCCCTGCACAGACCTCACCTCTTGGGGCAGATGGCACCAATGATATGTCCTCCCCTGCACAGACCTCAACTCTTGGGGCAGGTTGCACCAATGATATGTCCTCCCCTGCACAGACCTCACCTCTTGGGGCAGATGGCACCAATGATATGTCCTCCCCTGCACAGACCTCACCTCTTGGGGCAAGTTGCACCAATGATATGTCCTCCCCTGCACAGACCTCACTTCTTGGGGCAGATGGCACCAATGATATGTCCTCCCCTGCACAGACCTCACCTCTTCGGGCAGGTGGCACCAATGATATGTCCTCCCTGCACAGACCTCACCTCTTGGTGCAGGTTGCACCAATGATATGTCCTCCCCTGCACAGACCTCACCTCTTTGGGCAGGTGGCACCAATGATATGTCCTCCCCTGCACAGACCTCACCTCTTGGTGCAGGTTGCACCAATGATATGTCCTCCCCTGCACAGACCTCACCTCTTTGGGCAGGTGGCACCAATGATATGTCCTCCCCTGCACAGACCTCACCTCTTGGGGCAGGAGGCAACAATGATATATCCTCTGCACAGACCTCACCTCTTGGGGCAGGTTGCACCAATGATATGT
Organism: Phyllobates terribilis; assembly: GCF_046119375.1. Classification (NCBI taxonomy): domain Eukaryota; kingdom Metazoa; phylum Chordata; class Amphibia; order Anura; family Dendrobatidae; genus Phyllobates; species Phyllobates terribilis. The sequence continues at coordinate 183,517,257 of NW_027362769.1, read as the reverse complement.
CCTCCCCTGCACAGACCTCACCTCTTGGGGCAGATGGCACCAATGATATGTCCTCCCCTGCATAGACCTCACCTCTTGGGGCAGGAGGCAACAATGATATGTCCTCTGCACAGACCTCACCTCTTGGGGCAGGTTGCACCAATGATATGTCCTCCCCTGCACAGACCTCACCTCTTGGGGCAGGTTGCACCAATGATATGTCCTCCCCTGCACAGACCTCACCTCTTGGGGCAGGAGGCAACAATGATATGTCCTCTGCACAGACCTCACCTCTTGGGGCAGGTGGCACCAATGATATGTCCTCCCTGCACAGACCTCACCTCTTGGGGCAGGTTGCACCAATGTTATGTCCTCCCCTGCACAGACCTCACCTCTTGGGGCAGGTTGCACCAATGATATGTCCCCCCTGCACAGACCTCACCTCTTGGGGCAGGTTGCACCAATGATATGTCCTTCCCTGCACAGACCTCACCTCTTGGGGCAAGTTGCACTAATGATATGTCCTCCCTGCACAGACCTCACCTCTTGGGGCAAGTTGCACTAATGATATGTCCTCCCCTGCACAGACCTCACCTCTTCGGGGAGATGGCACCAATGATATGTCCTCCCTGCACAGACCTCACCTCTTGGGGCAGATGGCACCAATGATATGTCCTCCCCTGCACAGACCTCACCTCTTGGGGCAAGTTGCACCAATGATATGTCCTCCCCTGCACAGACCTCACCTCTTCGGGGAGATGGCACCAATGATATGTCCTCCCCTGCACAGACCTCACCTCTTGGGGCAGATGGCACCAATGATATGTCCTCCCCTGCACAGACCTCACCTCTTCTGGCAGGTTGCACCAATGATATGTCCTCCCTGCACAGACCTCACCTCTTGGTGCAGGTTGCACCAATGATATGTCCTCCCCTGCACAGACCTCACCTCTTTGGGCAGGTGGCACCAATGATATGTCCTCCCCTGCACAGACCTCACCTCTTGGGGCAGGAGGCAACAATGATATGTCCTCTGCACAGACCTCACCTCTTGGGGCAGGTTGCACCAATGATATGTCCTCCCCTGCACAGACCTCACCTCTTGGGGCAGATGGCACCAATGATATGTCCTCCCCTGCACAGACCTCACCTCTTGGGGCAGGAGGCAACAATGATATGTCCTCTGCACAGACCTCACCTCTTGGGGCAGGTGGCACCAATGATATGTCCTCCCTGCACAGACCTCACCTCTTGGGGCAGGTTGCACCAATGATATGTCCCCCCTGCACAGACCTCACCTCTTGGGGCAGGTTGCACCAATGATATGTCCTTCCCTGCACAGACCTCACCTCTTGGGGCAAGTTGCACTAATGATATGTCCTCCCCTGCACAGACCTCACCTCTTCGGGCAGATGGCACCAATGATATGTCCTCCCCTGCACAGACCTCACCTCTTGGGGCAGATGGCACCAATGATATGTCCTCCCCTGCACAGACCTCACCTCTTGGGGCAGGTTGCACCAATGATATGTCCTCCCCTGCACAGACCTCACCTCTTGGGGCAGATGGCACCAATGATATGTCCTCCCCTGCACAGACCTCACCTCTTGGGGCAGGTTGCACCAATGATATGTCCTCCCCTGCACAGACCTCACCTCTTGGGGCAGATGGCACCAATGATATGTCCTCCCCTGCACAGACCTCACCTCTTGGGGTAGGAGGCAACAATGATATGTCCTCTGCACAGACCTCACCTCTTGGGGCAGGTGGCACCAATGATATGTCCTCCCTGCACAGACCTCACCTCTTGGGGCAGGTTGCACCAATGATATGTCCTCCCCTGCACAGACCTCACCTCTTGGGGCAGGTTGCACCAATGATATGTCCCCCCTGCACAGACCTCACCTCTTGGGGCAGGTTGCACCAATGATATGTCCTTCCCTGCACAGACCTCACCTCTTGGGGCAAGTTGCACTAATGATATGTCCTCCCTGCACAGACCTCACCTCTTGGGGCAAGTTGCACTAATGACATGTCCTCCCCTGCACAGACCTCACCTCTTGGGGTAGGAGGCAACAATGATATGTCCTCTGCACAGACCTCACCTCTTGGGGCAGGTGGCACCAATGATATGTCCTCCCTGCACAGACCTCACCTCTTGGGGCAGGTGGCACCAATGATATGTCCTCCCCTGCACAGACCTCACCTCTTGAGGCAGGTTGCACCAATGATATGTCCCCCCTGCACAGACCTCACCTCTTGGGGCAGGTTGCACCAATGATATGTCCTTCCCTGCACAGACCTCACCTCTTGGGGCAAGTTGCACTAATGATATGTCCTCCCTGCACAGACCTCACCTCTTGGGGCAAGTTGCACTAATGATATGTCCTCCCCTGCACAGACCTCACCTCTTCGGGCAGATGGCACCAATGATATGTCCTCCCTGCACAGACCTCAGCTCTTGGGGCAGGAGGCACCAATGATATGTCCTCCCCTGCACAGACCTCACCTCTTGGGGCAGGAGGCACCAATGATATGTCCTCCCCTGCACAAACCTCACCTCTTGGGGCAGGAGACACCAATGATATGTCCTCCACTGCACAGACCTCACCTCTTGAGGCAGGTTGCACCCATGATATGTCTTCCCCTGCACAGACCTCACCTCTTGGGGCAGGTGGCACCAATGATATGTCCTCCCCTGCACAGACCTCACCTCTTGGGGCAGATGGCACCAATGATATGTCCTCCCCTGCACAGACCTCACCTCTTGGGGCAGGAGACACCAATGATATGTCCTCCCCTGCACAGACCTCACCTCTTCGGGCAGGTGGCACCAATTATATGTCCTCCCCTGCACAGACCTCACCTCTTCGGGCAGGTGGCACCAATGATATGTCCTCCCTGCACAGACCTTACCTCTTGGGGCAGGTTGCACCAATGATATGTCCTCCCCTGCACAGACCTCACCTCTTGGGGCAGGTTGCACCAATGATATGTCCTCCCCTGCACAGACCTCACCTCTTGGGGCAGATGGCACCAATGATATGTCCTCCCCTGCACAGACCTCACCTCTTGGGGCAGGTTGCACCAATGATATGTCCTCCCCTGCACAGACCTCACCTCTTGGGGCAAGTTGCACTAATGATATGTCCTCCCCTGCACAGACCTCACCTCTTGGGGCAGATGGCACCAATGATATGTCCTCCCCTGCACAGACCTCACCTCTTGGGGCAGGTTGCACCAATGATATGTCCTCCCCTGCACAGACCTCACCTCTTGGGGCAGATGGCACCAATGATATGTCCTCCCCTGCACAGACCTCACCTCTTGGGGCAAGTTGCACCAATGATATGTCCTCCCCTGCACAGACCTCACCTCTTGGGGCAGATGGCACCAATGATATGTCCTCCCCTGCACAGACCTCACCTCTTCGGGCAGGTGGCACCAATGATATGTCCTCCCTGCACAGACCTCACCTCTTGGTGCAGGTTGCACCAATGATATGTCCTCCCCTGCACAGACCTCACCTCTTTGGGCAGGTGGCACCAATGATATGTCCTCCCCTGCACAGACCTCACCTCTTGGGGCAGGAGGCAACAATGATATGTCCTCTGCACAGACCTCACCTCTTGGGGCAGGTTGCACCAATGATATGTCCTCCCCTGCACAGACCTCACCTCTTGGGGCAGATGGCACCAATGATATGTCCTCCCCTGCATAGACCTCACCTCTTGGGGCAGGAGGCAACAATGATATGTCCTCTGCACAGACCTCACCTCTTGGGGCAGGTTGCACCAATGATATGTCCTCCCCTGCACAGACCTCACCTCTTGGGGCAGGTTGCACCAATGATATGTCCTCCCCTGCACAGACCTCACCTCTTGGGGCAGGAGGCAACAATGATATGTCCTCTGCACAGACCTCACCTCTTGGGGCAGGTGGCACCAATGATATGTCCTCCCTGCACAGACCTCACCTCTTGGGGCAGGTTGCACCAATGATATGTCCTCCCCTGCACAGACCTCACCTCTTGGGGCAGGTTGCACCAATGATATGTCCCCCCTGCACAGACCTCACCTCTTGGGGCAGGTTGCACCAATGATATGTCCTTCCCTGCACAGACCTCACCTCTTGGGGCAAGTTGCACTAATGATATGTCCTCCCTGCACAGACCTCACCTCTTGGGGCAAGTTGCACTAATGATATGTCCTCCCTGCACAGACCTCACCTCTTGGGGCAAGTTGCACTAATGATATGTCCTCCCCTGCACAGACCTCACCTCTTCGGGGAGATGGCACCAATGATATGTCCTCCCCTGCACAGACCTCACCTCTTGGGGCAGGAGGCAACAATGATATGTCCTCTGCACAGACCTCACCTCTTGGGGCAGGTTGCACCAATGATATGTCCTCCCCTGCACAGACCTCACCTCTTGGGGCAGATGGCACCAATGATATGTCCTCCCCTGCACAGACCTCACCTCTTGGGGCAGGAGGCAACAATGATATGTCCTCTGCACAGACCTCACCTCTTGGGGCAGGTTGCACCAATGATATGTCCTCCCCTGCACAGACCTCACCTCTTGGGGCAGGTTGCACCAATGATATGTCCTCCCCTGCACAGACCTCACCTCTTGGGGCAGGATGCAACAATGATATGTCCTCTGCACAGACCTCACCTCTTGGGGCAGGTGGCACCAATGATATGTCCTCCCTGCACAGACCTCACCTCTTGGGGCAGGTTGCACCAATGATATGTCCTCCCCTGCACAGACCTCACCTCTTGGGGCAGGTTGCACCAATGATATGTCCCCCCTGCACAGACCTCACCTCTTGGGGCAGGTTGCACCAATGATATGTCCTTCCCTGCACAGACCTCACCTCTTGGGGCAAGTTGCACTAATGATATGTCCTCCCTGCACAGACCTCACCTCTTGGGGCAAGTTGCACTAATGATATGTCCTCCCCTGCACAGACCTCACCTCTTCGGGCAGATGGCACCAATGATATGCCCTCCCCTGCACAGACCTCACCTCTTGGGGCAGATGGCACCAATGATATTTCCTCCCCTGCACAGACCTCACCTCTTGGGGCAGGTTGCACCAATGATATGTCCTCCCCTGCACAGACCTCACCTCTTGGGGCAGATGGCACCAATGATATGTCCTCCCCTGCACAGACCTCACCTCTTGGGGTAGGAGGCAACAATGATATGTCCTCTGCACAGACCTCACCTCTTGGGGCAGGTGGCACCAATGATATGTCCTCCCCTGCACAGACCTCACCTCTTGGGGCAGGTTGCACCAATGATATGTCCCCCCTGCACAGACCTCACCTCTTGGGGCAGGTTGCACCAATGATATGTCCCCCCTGCACAGACCTCACCTCTTGGGGTAGGAGGCAACAATGATATGTCCTCTGCACAGACCTCACCTCTTGGGGCAAGTTGCACTAATGATATGTCCTCCCTGCACAGACCTCACCTCTTGGGGCAAGTTGCACTAATGATATGTCCTCCCCTGCACAGACCTCACCTCTTGGGGCAGATGGCACCAATGATATGTCCTCCCCTGCACAGACCTCACCTCTTGGGGTAGGAGGCAACAATGATATGTCCTCTGCACAGACCTCACCTCTTGGGGCAGGTTGCACCAATGATATGTCCTCCCCTGCACAGACCTCACCTCTTGGGGCAGGAGGCATCAATGATATGTCCTCCCCTGCACAGACCTCACCTCTTGGATCAGGTTGCACCAATGATATGTCCTCCCCTGCACAGACCTCACCTCTTGGGGCAGGAGGCATCAATGATATGTCCTCCCCTGCACAGACCTCACCTCTTGGATCAGGTTGCACCAATGATATGTCCTCCCCTGCACAGACCTCACCTCTTGGGTCAGATTGCACCAATGATATGTCCTCCCCTGCACAGACCTCACCTATTGGGGCAGGTGGCACCAATGATATGTCCTCCCCTGCACAGACCTCACCTCTTGGGGTAGGAGGCAACAATGATATGTCCTCTGCACAGACCTCACCTCTTGGGGCAGGTGGCACCAATGATATGTCCTCCCTGCACAGACCTCACCTCTTGGGGCAGGTTGCACCGCTGATATGTCCTCCCCTGCACAGACCTCATCTCTTGGGGCAGATGGCACCAATGATATGTCCTCCCCTGCACAGAACTCACCTCTTGTGCCCCTGTGCACCAATGATATGTCCTCCCTGCACAGACCTCACCTCTTGGGGCAGATGGCACCAATGATATGTTCTCCCCTGCACAGAACTCACCTCTTGGGCCCCTGTGCACCAATGATATGTCCTCCCCTGCACAGACCTCATCTCTTGGGGCAGATGGCACCAATGATATGTCCTGCCCTGCACAGACCTCACCTCTTGGGGAAGGTTGCACCAATGATATGTCCTCCCTGCACAGACGTCACCTCTTGGGGCAGGAGGCACCAATGATATGTCCTCTCCTGCACAGACCTCACCTCTTGGGGCAGGAGGCACCAATGATATGTCCTCTGCACAGACCTCACCTCTTGGGGCAGGTTGCACCAATGATATGTCCTCCCCTGCACAGACCTCACCTCTTGGGGCAGGTGGCACCAATGTTATGTCCTCTCCTGCACAGAACTCACCTCCTTGGCCCCTGTGCACCAATGATATGTCCTCCCTGCACATACCTCACCTCTTGGGGCAGGTGGCACCAATGTTATGTCCTCCCCTGCACAGAACTCACCTCTTTGGCCCCTGTGCACCAATGATATGTCCTCTGCACAGACCTCACCTCTTGGGGCAGATTGCATCAATGTTATGTCCTCCCCTGCACAGACCTCATCTCTTGGGGCAGGTTGCACCAATGATATGTCCTCCCCTGCACAGACCTCACCTCTTGGGGCAGATGGCATCAATGATATGTCCTCCCCTGCACAGACCTCACCTCTTAGGGCAGGTTGCACCAATGATATGTCCTCCCCTGCACAGACCTCACCTTTTGGGGCAGGAGGCACCAATGATATGTCCTCCCCTGCACAGACCTCACCTCTTGGGGCAGGAGGCACCAATGATATGTCCTCCCCTGCACAGACCTCACCTCTTGGGGCAGCTGGCACCAATGATATGTCCCCCCTGCACAGACCTCACCTCTTGGGTCAGGTTGCACCAATGATATGTCCTCCCCTGCACAGATCTCACCTGTTGGGGCAGGAGGCACCAATGATATGTCCTCTCCTGCACAGACCTCACCTCTTGGGGCAGGTGGCACCAATGATATGTCCTCCCCTGCACAGACCTCACCTCTTGGGGCAGGTTGTACCAATGATATGTCCTCCCCTGCACAGACCTCACCTCTTGGGGCAGGTGGCATCAATGATATGTCCCCCCTGCACAGACATCACCTCTTGGGGCAGGAGGCACCAATGATATGTTCTCCCCTGCACAGATCTCACCTCTTGGGGCAGGAGGCACCAATGATATGTCCTCCCCTGTACAGACCTCACCTGTTGGGGCAGATGGCACCAATGATATGTCCTCCCCTGCACAGACCTCACCTCTTGGGGCAGGTGGCACCAATGATATGTCCTCCCCTGCACAGACCTCACCTCTTGGGACAGGAGGCACCAATGATATGTCCTCCCCTGCACAGACCTCACCTGTTGGGGCAGGTGGCACCAATGATATGTCCTCCCCTGCACAGACCTCACCTCTTGGGGCAGGTGCACCACTGATATGTCCTCCCCTGCACAGACCTCACCTGTTGGGGCAGGTGGCACCAATGATATGTCCTCCCCTGCGCCGATCTCACCTGTTGGGGCAGGTGGCACCAATGATATGTCCTCCCCTGCACAGACCTCACCTCTTGGGGCAGGAGGCACCAATGATATGTCCTCCCCTGCACAGACCTCACCTCTTGGGGTAGGTGGCACCAATGATATGTCCTCTGTACAGACCTCACCTCTTGGGGCAGGTTGCACCAATGATATGTCCTCCCCTGCACAGACCTCACCTCTTGGGGCAGGTTGCACCAATGATATGTTCTCCCCTGCACAGACCTCACCTCTTGGGGCAGGAGGCACCAATGATATGTCCTCCCCTGCACAGACCTCACCTCTTGGGGCAGGTTGCACCAATGATATGTCCTCCCCTGCACAGACCTCACCTCTTGGGGCAGGTTGCACCAATGATATGTTCTCCCCTGCACAGACCTCACCTCTTGGGGCAGGAGGCACCAATGATATGTCCTCCCCTGAACAGACCTCACCTCTTGGGGCAGGTTGTACCAATGATATGTCCTCCCCTGCACAGACCTCACCTCTTGGGGCAGGTTGCACCAATGATATGTCCTCCCCTGCACAGACCTCACCTCTTGGGGCAGGAGGCACCAATGATATGTCCTCCCCTGCACAGATCTCACCTCTTGGGGCAGGTGGTACCAATGATATGTCCTCCCCTGCGCAGATCTCACCTGTTGGGGCAGGTGGCACCAATGATATGTCCTCCCCTGCACAGACCTCACCTGTTGGGGCAGGTGGTACCAATGATATGTCCTCCCCTGCGCAGATCTCACCTGTTGGGGCAGGTGGCACCAATGATATGTCCTCCCCTGCACAGACCTCACCTGTTGGGGCAGGAGGCACCAATGATATGTCCTCCCATGCACAGACCTCACCTCTTGGGGCAGATTGCATCAATGATATGTCCTCCCCTGCACAGACCTCACCTCTTGGGGTAGTTGGCACCAATGATATGTCCTCTGCACAGACCTCACCTCTTGGGGCAGGTTGCACCAATGATATGTCCTCCTCTGCACAGACCTCACCTCTTGGGGTAGGTGGCACCAATGATATGTCTCCCGTGCACAGACCTCACCTGTTGGGGCAGGTGGCACCAATGATATGTCCTCCCCTGCACAGACCTCACCTGTTGGGGCAGGTGGCACCAATGATATGTCCTCCCCTGCGCCGATCTCACCTGTTGGGGCAGGTGGCACCAATGATATGTCCTCCCCTGCACAGACCTCACCTCTTGGGGCAGGAGGCATCAATGATATGTCCTCCCCTGCACAGACCTCACCTCTTGGGGTAGGTGGCACCAATGATATGTCCTCCCCTGCACAGACCTCACCTCTTGGGGCAGGAGGCACCAATGATATGTCCTCCCCTGCACAGACCTCACCTCTTGGGGCAGGAGGCACCAATGATATGTCCTCCCCTGCACAGACCTCACCTGTTGGAGCAGGTGGTACCAATAATATGTCCTCCCCTGCGCAGATCTCACCTGTTGGGGCAGGTGGTACCAATGATATGTCCTCCCCTGCACAGACCTCACCTGTTGGGGCAGGTGGTACCAATGATATGTCCTCCCCTGCGCAGACCTCACCTGTTGGGGCAGATGGCTCCAATGATATGTCCTCCCCTGCACAGACCTCACCTGTTGGAGCAGGTGATACCAATGATATGTCCTCCCCTGCGCAGATCTCACCTGTTGGGGCATGTGGCACCAATGATATGTCCTCCCCTGCACAGACCTCACCTGTTGGGGCAGGTGGTACCAATGATATGTCCTCCCCTGCGCAGATCTCACCTGTTGGGGCAGGTGGCACCAATGATATGTCCTCCCCTGCACAGACCTCACCTGTTGGGGCAGGTGGCACCAATGATATGTCCTCCCCTGCGCAGCTCTCACCTGTTGGGGCAGGTGGCACCAATGATATGTCCTCCCCTGCACAGACCTCACCTCTTGGGGCAGGTGGCACCAATGACATGTCCTCTGCACAGACCTCACCTCTTGGGGCAGGTGGCACCAATGATATGTCCTCTGCACAGACCTCACCTCTTGGGGCAGGTGGCACCAATGATATGTCCTCTGCACAGACCTCACCTCTTGGGGCAGGTTGCACCAATGATATGTCCTCCCCTGCACAGACCTCACCTCTTGGATCAGGTTGCACCAATGATATGTCCTCCCCTGCACAGACCTCACCTCTTGGGGCAGGTTGCACCAATGATAGGTCCTCTCCTGCACAGACCTCACCTCTTGGGGCAGGTTGCACCAATGATATGTCCTCCCCTGCACAGACCTCACCTCTTGGGGCAGGTTGCACCAATGATATGTCCTCCCCTGCACAGACCTCACCTCTTGGGGCAGGTTGCACCAATGATATGTCCTCCCCTGCACAGACCTCACCTCTTGGGGCAGGTGGCACCAATGATATGTCCTCCCCTGCACAGACCTCACCTCTTGGGGCAGATGGCATCAATGATATGTCCTCCCCTGCACAGACCTCACCTCTTGGGGCAGATGGCATCAATGATATGTCCTCCCCTGCACAGACCTCACCTCTTGGGGCAGGAGGCATCAATGATATGTCCTCCCCTGCACAGACCTCACCTCTTGGGGCAGGTTGCACCAATGATATGTCCTCCCCTGCACAGATCTCACCTCTTGGGGCAGGTGGCACCAATATGTCCTCGAGCCGAGCCTATAGTCTATGGCCGCCGAACCAGAGACCTGAGAATCTCAAACTACCTGTGTCCTTACGTTGTGTCCTGACGCCTCCACAATGATGAGGCCACCAGTAATCACAAGAGGCACCAGGGGTGTCGGGGGCTTCTCCGTGGTGGGATCACTAGTCCGTGGCCGGTGATAATCATTTTGCACAAATACTTATTTCTGCATCTACATCCAATCTAGACAATCCTGACCTCACCCTCCTGTCTGGATAGTTTGTTAGTCCCCATTCACATGTCCGTGTTTCCAGTGCGTGTGGTATTCGTTTTTTTCACAGATGTTACATGTGCCCATTATAACCTACGGTGACCTTCACATCTCCGTGCGAACCACACGGAGACATGTCTGTTTTTTCCCTCAGCATTGATGCCAATACAAGTCTATGGGTCCACGTAAAACACGTACTGCACATGGATCCGTGTGCTGGACGTGTACGCTCCGTGTGCTGGACGTGTACGATCCGTGTTCTGGACGTGTACGATCCGTGTGCTGGACGTGTACGATCCGTGTTCTGGACGTGTACGCTCCGTGTTCTGGACGTGTACGCTCCGTGTGCTGGACGTGTACGCTCCGTGTGCTGGACGTGTGCGATCCGTGTGCTGGACGTGCGCGATCCGTGTGCTGGAAGTGTACGCTCCGTGTGCTGGACGTGTGCGATCCGTGTGCTGGACGTGTACGCTCCGTGTGCTGGACGTGTACGCTCCGTGTGCTGGACGTGCGCGATCCGTGTGCTGGACGTGCGTGATCCGTGTGCTGGACATGTACGATCTGTGTGCCATCCGTGTGCTGGACGTGCGCGATCCGTGTGCTGTACATGTTTAACATTGCAAAGTTTAGGAGAATCTTTGTTATTTCTTTTTTGTAGCCATACTGGAAAAACACTGATGCTACACGGATGACACACGGTTGGGAAACACTGATGACGCCGGTACCGTTTTTTCCCCTACGTGTTTTACATGGACGTGTGCAGGGGTCTTACGGAGTACCCGGAGGAGTGGATGTAATTGTAGCAGCCCCTCTGCTGTGAGCAGGACAGGGGCGCAGCAGACACTGCCCTCACCAAGCAGTGATCTTGCAAATGATAAGAAAGTAAAGTCTGTTCAACATTTCTAGAACTTCTACAAGGAATCAGCAAGAAGACGTTGAGGAATGATTGTGGAGCTGCAGATTTATTGTTACATTGCTGTAATCACATTGAATCGGCGGAGATCTCGTCCAGAGCGACATTTCTGGCTGTGGGGGCTCCTGGAACGTGGGGGGCAGTGATTTATGACTGGCTGTAATGGATGGGGGGATACTCCCCTGCTCCGGGCAGCATTATGGGGGAGCAGTTCTTCCGGCCCGGCTTGACCATGATACTTGAGGCCCGGCAGGTTGTGCTCTGGTCGCACAGACCCCCCCAGTATATGGTGCGGTCAGTATTGAGGAGAGCCGAGTGGCAGCTGTCGAACCACCACCCTCCCCCATAGGTCTCTGCGCAGTTCTTGCTCCAGCGGTCATTGTCTCTGTCTGTGGTGGAGAACTTCATGTTGTCATGGGTCCCTGTCTCATTCATGGTGGTCAGGGCGTCCCCCGCAGTCCCAGAGTAGTCCCCCAGCCTCAGGCTGTAGTCGTTACCCTCACTGTCCACCCTGAAGCTAGAATAGTCGGCATGATACTTGTTACCCTGACTGTCGACCAGCAGGATCCTGACCGTGAAGGGGCTGTGCTTGGTAAGATGGTGGATCAGGTCATTGCCCAACCAGTGGTCCCCCGTCAGATCACCAAAGCCATTTCTGTACTGGTCCCAGTTATGAGACCCAAAAGACATGGAGTCCTGCAGCGAGTTCCTCTGCAGGAAGGTCCAGCCAGCCCCCTCCGGACTCAGGTCACAGTACACCACCATTGGGGGGGAGTCCTTAGGCCACAGCACATACAGCCCACTGGTTCTTCTCATGTTCAGATAAGCCGCTCTGCAATCCTTGGCCACAAGTTCTAAGAAAAAGATGAAAACACTTTAAATATGCACAAAAAAATAAGTCAATTTATGCCACATTCACACATGTGTGAGGCTACGGTCACACCAGCACCGAAACACTGACAGCCCTCGAGCCAATGTTCAGTGATAGGGCTGCGACGATGAACGGGGTCTTCACATGGATGAAATAACGGCATCAATAAGATCTCAGTGCGGACTCTCCGTATTCAGATTCGCCAATTCATGTCTACGGGATCTGGTATGGATCCAGAGTCCAGCAGTCGATATTCACAGATACATCGTCATTTACCACGGGAAACTCTTTATCTTCTTATACAGTTATATGAAAAAGTTTGGGCACCCTATTAATCTTAAGCTTAATGTTTTATAAAAATTGGTGTTTTTGCAGCAGCTATTTCAGTTTGATATATGTAATAACTGTTGGACACAGTAATGTTTCTGCCTTGAAATGAGGTTTATTGTACTAACAGAAAATGTGCTATCTGCATTCAAACAAAATTTGACAGGTGCATAAGTATGGGCACCCTTATCACTTTCTTGTTTTAAATACTCCTGCCTACTTTTTACTGACTTACTAAAGCACTTTTTTTGGTTTTGTAACCTCATTGAGCTTTGAACTTCATAGCCAGGTGTATGCAATCATGAGAAAAGCTACTTAAAGTGGCCTCTTGCAAGTTGTTCTCCTGTTTGAATCTCCTCTGAAGAGTGGCATCATGGGCTCCTCAAAACAACTGTCAAATGATCTGAAAACAAAGATTATTCAACATAGTTGTTCAGGGGAAGGATACAAAAAGCTGTCTCAGAGATTTAACCTGTCAGTTTCCACTGTGAGGAACATAGTAAGGAAATGGAAGAACACAGGGACAGTTCTTGTTAAGGCCAGAAGTGGCAGGCCAAGAAAAACATCAGAAAGGCAGAGAAGAAGAATGGTGAGATCAGTCAAGGACAATCCTCAGACCACCTTCAGAGAGCTGCAGCATCAACTTGCTGCAGATGGTGTCACTGTTCATCGGTCAACTATACAACGTACTTTGCACAAGGAGAAGCTGTATGGGAGAGTGATGAGAAAGAAGCCGTTTCTGCAAGCACGCCACAAACAGAGTCGGCTGAGGTATGCAAAAGCACATTTGGAGAAGCCAATTTCTTTTTGGAAGAAGGTCCTGTGGACTGGTGAAACCAAGATTGAGTTGTTTGGTCATACAAAAAGGCGTTAAGCATGGCGGCAAAAAAACACAGCATTCCCAGAAAAACACTTGCTACCCACAGTAAAATTAGGTGGAGGTTCCATCATGCTTTGGGGCTGTGTGGCCAATGCCGGCACCGGGAATCTTGTTAAAGTTGAGGGACGCATGGATTCCACTCAGTATCAGCAGATTCTTGACAATAATGTTCAAGAATCAGTGATAAAGCTGAAGTTACGCAGGGGATGGATCTTTCAGCAAGACAATGATCCAAAACACCGCTCCAAATCTACTCAGGCATTCATGCAGAGGAACAATTACAATGTTCTGGAATGGCCATCCCAGTCCCCAGACCTGAATATCATTGAACATCTGTGGGATCATTTGAAGAGGGCTGTCCATGCTCGGCGACCATCAAACTTAACTGAACTGGAATTGTTTTGTAAAGAGGAATGGTCAAAAATACCTTCATCCAGGATCCAGGAACTCATTAAAAGCTACAGGAAGCGACTAGAGGCAAAAGGAGGATCTACTAAATATTAATGTCACTTTTCTGGTGAGGTGCCCATACTTATGCACCTGTCAAATTTTGTTTGAATGCAGATTGCACATTTTCTGTTAGTACAATAAACCTCATTTCAAGGCAGAAACATTACTGTGTCCAACAGTTATTACATATATCAAACTGAAAGAGCTGCTGCAGAAACACCAATTTTTATAAAACATCAAGCTTAAGATTAATAGGGGTGCCCAAACTTTTTCATATAACTGTAAATGTTACTAGATAAACGGACGCAACACGGATGAAAAAACTGATGAAAAATTGTCAGTTTTTCTGGATGAAAAACGCATTTGTATTCGCTCATGTGAACTTTCTCTTTGGTGATATCATCCGAGAGAAAAGAAACCATTTATTTTTCTCTGGTGTCGTCCTTCTTGTTGTAAAACTTGGATGTAAAATCTGGAGCGCGGTGCGTCTGTTTTATGTGGATCCCCATAGACTTTAATGGCCGAGTCTGAACCGCAAAATGGATGAGAACAGGACGAGCTCCGAGTCTCACGGACCTCGTATGTAAAACTCATGTGTATGACTGAATGAAAGTATATGGGTCCGAGAAAAAAACAGCAGCGGGCCGTGTCACATGGATGTGCGACTGTATCCTTAGGGCTTGTTCACACTTGGCGTTTTGCTGCGGATTTCATGCAGTGTATTTGGTGAGTAAAATGTGCCGCATCTTACAGAACCAGAGTAAATCAATGACATTTCTGAACTCCTCTGCGCTGGGGTTGTTTCCGTCTGTATTTCGAGCCCAGATGCAGGATGTCAATTCTTTCAGCGGTTTTTGCAGCGCATTTAACCCTTTAAAATAAATAGGTGAAAATGCAAGAAAAAGTCTACAAAAACACTGGTATTGTACGCAGCGCTTTTCCTGCCACCACTGTGGTTTTTGGTGCAGAAAAAAAATGCACGTGATGGTACGCAATTTACACTGTACCTAAAACTCTAGCCACAACCAGAGCTGCATTTATAATTCTGCAGGTTTGCGGTTACCAGTGGGAGCTCAGTGGACAGTTATCCACTTAAGAGCTGAGCTGTTACATCATTCTGGAATGCAGCTCTGGAGGTGACTGGAGCAGACACAATCAGTCCACATAAGGGTAAGTGCACAGACACGACGTCTTTTAAGATGTGCACAAACCCACTGGTTTTCAGGAGGAAGACCCCGAAGACACACCGGCTCCTTTTCAGCGTCTTGCACCGTCTTTGGCCGCCGGTGTTATTTTTACTTGTATATAATATAATATAAATCAGTGATCGGGGTCCAAGCTGAAGCCGCCTGAAGAACGGACCGCTCACTGCTTTAACCAATTAACGTCTTTGGAAACCTGAAGTGGTTAAAAGAAGCTGAAAAGCCTGACCATGTGAACAGCGAGTCACTTTTCTATATAAACTCTCTTTAGCATTTATGTGGAGCGCACACACCGCTCGGCTCTCACGGCCTCATCACCGGAGTATGTGACCCTACTGACAATGGTGGGACAATGGTACTCACCTCGGAAGACCCCGGCCGCCGGCACATTGCGCAGCTGCTGCAGCTGTGCGTGGCTCAGCACGTGTCTGTTGGCGAGCTGGGAATATAAATCTGCCCGGGACACGAAGGTGAAAGCTTCACATCTCACAAGGGTCCAGGTGAAGAGGACGCCCAGGACACAGGACCACGGAGGCGTCATCCTGGGGAAGACACAAAGCAGTTCTGCAGCTTCCAATATAGAAATTCAAAAAATGTCCCAGAGGCTGAAAACCTCTCCAGACCTAATGACTATTAACAGCTGAGGGTTTGTAACAATTATATCCAGTCTCAATGAAATACAGCAGCACAAGGACACCTGTATTGATAGTTTGTTACAATGTATCCAGCAGGATGTTCAGCTCACAAAGGATTGCCCAAACTGGATGCCATTGTAGCAGACTCCCAGCTGTGTTGCAGCCTCTGGGTGTACAGTGGCATGTAAAAGTTTCTGCCCCCCCTGGTCAAAATTCCTGTTATTGTGAAGAGTTAAGCAAGTTGAAGATGAAATGATCTAAAAGC
The DNA here is from genome assembly GCF_046119375.1 of Phyllobates terribilis. Lineage (NCBI taxonomy): Eukaryota > Metazoa > Chordata > Amphibia > Anura > Dendrobatidae > Phyllobates > Phyllobates terribilis. The sequence goes on along the minus strand of NW_027362769.1, from coordinate 183,501,014 downwards.
CCTAAAGTTACACAGGACACATTTCCTTTGTATTTTAGGCAAAAAAAATAAATATTTTCATCTTTAACAATTTAAAAGTTCAAAAAGGAAAAATGGGCCGATGCAAAAGTTTAGGCGACTTTTTAAGAAGTCCAAATTCACAAATATGGCACCGACATCTTTACACAGATCACCCACCCGCATTATATATACACAATATATCGCATCTATCCCACCTGGATTCTCCTCCCCGGGGGGCACTTACGTTGGGACCGCAGCCTCCTGCTCCTCGCAGCGTCTCCGGGGCCGCACTGCGCTCATATAAAGCTGCTGTAATATTTTATAGGTCAGTAATTTGGAGGAAGATCCCGGAGATGTTTTATGAACAGAGTTTATGATAAATGAAATATATCAAATTATCCTTGTGTGCCCGGGCTCCAGCTGGCATCATAAAGCGGGCACCTGTAATAAAGGAAGCGGCTTCCTCCTCTGTCGGGTCATCAGGAAAACTAGTAGTTAACCTTTCCAGATCTGTCCAAAATAAGGGAAAGCCGAGCATTATAGAGGCGCCTGGACTTCTCGTGCCGCTCGAGCCCCGAAATATCTGCCCCCCTGGCAGCTTATAGGAAAATGATATAAGCAGCAATGCAGAACGTGTGCCCCATCCCCCACAACACAGCGGACATACCATAGGTGCAGCCACACAGGGGCCAAAGGATAAAGGGGCCACTACCTGCAGGTTGGATTGTGCATTATGAGGAGCGGTAGGGATTGTGCATTATGAGGAGCCCTTGGGCTGCAAAGGACCCATATACTGTTCTTGCACAGGGGCCCCTCCTGTCTGTGTCCGCCCCTGGTGCCAGGCGTTGTGCCCCTATACCAGCAGGGTGTATTCACAGTATATTACACTTGGGGGGCGATAGATTAGCGCACGTGTATTCATAGATGGATAAGTGTAATAGGGTTGGAAATACAATTTACTGCTTATTTATATTTTTCAGCCATTCTTGAGATATTTACACTTTCCTTTGGTTTACCGCTCGTTGCCCTGGAGACCGACCACCGCTGCTGGACAGCAGAACATGCGCAGTGCTTAAAAGCTAATTTTTTCAGCTATTGTTTTGAAGCTGGCCAGGAGCCCAATCCTGGCAGCACTTACAAGCTGGACAGCAGCAGTGGTCGGTCTCCTTGGAAACGAGCTGTAAACAAGAGAAAGATGTTAATATTTCAAGGACGGCTGCAAATTTTAACAAGTAGTAAATTGCAAAATTCCTTGAAAAAGTGGCCAAACACATCTAGGTGGGCTCCAGCCACCTGCACAGAGAATATCCCCCATCCCTAGTGGGTATAGTGGCCCCCCAGCAGATAATTCTGTTACTGAACACAAACACGATACAAGGACAGATATCACCGCCATATGGTGACCGTACAGTGGTAGATACCAGTCCTGTAGACCCTATAGCAGATGATAGTATGGATGCATACAGTGACAGAACTTTATAATGGGAGTCTTTGACTTTTCCCGTGCTTTACATGCGGCCCAGACCGCCACGATGACTTCTTCCAGCCGCAGACTGCCAGACCGCCACGATGACTTCTTCCAGCCGCAGACTGCCAGACCGCCACGATGACTTCTTCCAGCCGCAGACTTTATTACACAGACACATTCTTCACTGTAGCTTTGCAGTGCTGGGGTCCTGGGTTCAAATCCCACCAAGGAGTTTGTATGTTCTCCCCGTGTTTGCGTGGGTTTCCTCCGGGTTCTCCGGTTTCCTCCCACACTCCAAAGACTGACAGGGAATGTATATTGTGAACCCCAATGGGGACAGTGCCGATAATGTCTGTAAATCTGTGGAATTGATGACGCTATATAAGTGAGGAAAATAAATTAATTTATCACTTTCAGAGCCGTCCTCCTCTATTGCTGCTATTGGGTGGCTGCCCTATTTGTCCCTATTACTGCCCCCACTGTGTGGCCCCCGTGTCATCTGGTGAAAATGAGAAAAAATGGTCCTAGTTTTCTGTATATAATTTTTCATTCGCTCGTCTGCAGGCACCGTATACTCAGAAACCGATCTGCACGAGCAGAGCTGCAGTGTAAAGTATAGACGGGCCGAGTGACCAGTCGTCTAACTAACCCACTGGTGAAACAGATTAATTCTAAGCCAGCAGAGACTGCAGCAAACAATGCAGCAAAGCTGGAGTCACTGAACGTAACATGGGTGTGCATTACAGAGCAGAGCTGCAGTGTAAAGCATCAGCATGCAACAGAATAGAAGGTTTTGTCTCCAACTATACAAAAGAGAGATTAGACAATGCAGCCAAGTTCCATGTCACAGAGCAAAGCTGCAGTGTAAAGTATGGAAAAGAAACAGAACAACAGCCTGAGCCTCGGATGAAACAGCAGATAAATGTTATGCTTCCTCAGACTCTAGCAGACAGTGCAGATAAGCTGACGTTACTGATAAAAAGCTTTCCAGTATAGAGCAGAGCTGCAGTGTAAAGCATGAGGGTGGGACAGAGTAGAACTTTGGGCCTAAAAAGAATCAGATGACGATTTCTGACTACACACAGCTCTAACATATAATGAAGGTAACCTGGAGTGACTTCTAGAGATTGGAGCGGTGCTGTCGATGGAGATAGGCAGCAGATTGGGGATGATGATGATGAAGGGCAGATTCTGGAGACGTGGAAGGAGATGACTCGTCAATTGGGGAAAAGCTTCATTATTCTTTACCCTGTAGGTGTTGGCAGCAGACGGAAATGTCTCGTAAATCTGTGTAATGAACTAATAAACTTTTACCAGGTTCTCAGAAAATAAAAGTTCCCCACCCGCCAGGTGTCAGGTACGGCGCCGACCCCAACCCATCAGCCACGTCCAATCTGCGGATCCACACGTGTTTGTTCCCGATGCAGCCTTGGCGCCCACACAGGGATATTTGTTCTGGCGTTACATGAGTTTTATTCCCGGCTGGGTCACACTTTGCAGCTGGAGGACTCGTAATGACCGGTCCCTTAATGACCGGATATAAAAGGATTTTTTTTTACATGTCTGAGTGTTTTGGCCCGGATCTCCCAGTGCCAGGATGCTGCAGGCAAAGCTGTGGACCTACTGCTGCTTGATGCTGTCGGGTGTCTCAGTCTCCTGGACGGATGAGGATAACGATCACAAACAAATGGCAAATCCACTGATTGCTAATATCAAAATGATTGATGACGTGAGCACCATTATCAACTATAAAGATCTGCGACAGCGGAAAGGTAAGACCCCCAACATCCTCACTAGGAAGAGATTGCACGAGTCTGGGTGTGGAGTGTAGTCATCCAATGGCCGGTCCATCAATCACAGGCGGACATACTGTGTGCAGCTGCACGAGTGCCCGAAGGAGAGGCGGCCGCACAGAAAGGGCCACATGCTGTTCCCACACAGTATCTGGTGACCGCCCGTCACCTCCATCATCAGTATCTGGTGACCGCCCGTCACCTCCATCATCAGTATCTGGTGACCGCCCGTCACCTCCATCATCAGTATCTGGTGACCGCCCGTCACCTCCATCATCAGTATCTGGTGACCGCCCGTCACCTCCATCATCAGTATCTGGTGACCGCCCGTCACCTCCATCATCAGTATCTGGTAACCGCCCATCACTTCTAGTCACTTGTACACTGGTTATGGAGGATCTCGGCAGGAGGTTTTCCAGACATCTTGGAGCACTGACCCCAGATCTCCGGTGTATGATTCTTGTGCGGATCCTTCTGTCTCCTCATGTGATCCCAGACAGACGGGATGATGGGAGATCAGGGCTCTGTGGGGCCGGATCACCCCCAGGACTCCTCATTCATACTGACATTGGCCGGATGATAGGAGATCTGGGATCTGTTCTCTTTTCTTCTATCACTTTACATTTTGTTAACTGATAAAACTATTAAAGCTTCTAGTTTTGGTAACTTTCTTCCTCTGCAGCATTTTGTCTCACCCGCCTAAAACCTTTGCACGGTTCTGTACATTACTAGTAAATCACTTTCTACAGTTTTAGGTCAGTTTTTACGCCCGTCCTGACCAGCTCCACCAGTGGCCACAGGACGGGTGGGACAGGGGCGGCGGGGCCCTGCTGACAAACTCATCAGAAGATTTCGCCACTTTACTGATGTAACTTTCTCTAGGAAGGTTACTCCAGTCCCTGACTGCAGCAGCATTTCTGGGGGTGGTGCGCCGAATTTATTAAGTGACGCGTCCCTCATAATGAATTTGGTGCATTTTACCCCACCACGGCCCCTTCATCCAGAACTCCCGTCTTAATGGATCAGCCCCTTTGTGTTTTCTCATTGTTGTTAAGATCTCTGCTTGCTGACAGTGAGAGAGGAACAGTCATTGCTTCTGGGCAGATTCTGATACCTTGTCCAGACCCAATGCTTCTCACAGCTGAGGGTTTGTTACCGGCAATCCCCTGTGAGCAGCTATTATTCTGCAATCATTTACAGTGTTCTACGTTACAGAATGGTAATGTATCCGTAACAATCGGGTGGTCCGTGCGCCGTCCGTTTTTTTTCTTGCACCCATTGACTTGTCTCGTCCGATATAGGCGGCCACTCGCAGCATGATGAGATTTTTTTTCTCGTATTACAAGGAGGACTCGTTCTTCAGTCCCTAAATGTAAGTAAATGTGTTTTTACAAGCTGACAGCAAGCAGAGATCTGACCCCAAAGTTTTACATAGAAAAATCAGAAAAGCCCCTTTAACATTAGTAAATAGTTGTGTTTGTCCAGAATTTTTGGTCTGTGTTGGGTTAATAGATGCGAGACGTCTTATGGCCATCCTGATTAATGGATCGGTGCCCTGAGGAGGGTCCGATGTCCGTCCATTACCGGGTTCTCATCCTACATAGGAGATAATGATGGTGCAACTCCCCCCATCCTTCAGTATAGAGCGCCCCCTGTAGCTCATTGGGGCCAGTCTGAGCGGATACTAAGCTCTTCTCCATGACGGACCCCTCTAGACACCTGACGTCTGGGTGTTGAGGACAGGAGGGTCCATTCTTATTGTTCTGGAGAGTGGTCTTCGGACCCCCCTGCACATAACGTCATGTAATACTTGTGCTGTGATGGTCCTTGGTGGACTCTCATTAGTTTTGGTGTCTTTCAGTCTTTTTCACCAGGGACTGTGATGATCTCTACCTCCTGGGGCACAGGCAGAGCGGCGTCTACGTGATCCAGCCGGCGGGCTCCGCTTATCTGGTGGTCCAGTGCTACATGTATGACTGCGGGGGCTGGACCGTCATCCAGAGGAACAGTCTCGGCACCAAAATCACCTGGAGCGAACGGTGGACGGGGTACGAGTACGGCTTCGGGAACATTGAGCTGGACCATTACCTCGGCAATCACTATATCAATCTGTTAACGGAGCAGAAGTGGAGCAAAGTCCGGTTCCTCCTGGTGGATTCTGAGAACAGGACCAGGACGGCGGATTACGACAGCTTCTACCTGACCAACGCTGCGGACAAGTACCGCCTGAGGCTGGGGACGTACGAGGGTGACGCCGGCGACTCAATGTCATCGGGGACCCACAAAAACCTACACGACAACATGAGGTTCTCGACCCACGACGACGACAACGACCGGCTCTACAATACAAACTGCGCCAATAAGCACGGCGGCGGCTGGTGGTACGACTCCTGCTACGAAGCCCACCTCAACAATAAGGGGCTTCTGCACTGGAAAACGCTCTGCAACCATAATTGCAGGGGCTCGCTCATCCTGATCAAGCCCGTCCATATGTATTGTCACCGGGTGTAGAGCAAGTGCCGACTGAGCCCCCCATTACCTACAGCCCCTGTAATTCTGCTTCTATAAATTACATACAACCATCAATACGTGTGATCATCTGATTAATAAAGAGCAACACGTGAGCGGAGTCTGGAAACGTTACTGCGTCCGCTAAATGTCACCGAGACATGATCTGCCATGGCTGCAGCAGCGTATGGGGGCGCTCAGCCATGATGGGGGGGGTTGTAGTAAAGGGGCCCTCCTCTGTGCCAAACAGCCACCAGTAACAGTCCGGCCACAGGTCTTGTAACCGTTACCCCCATGGCCACGACAGATGGCCTCCTAACATCATCCTGGCAGTGAGGAGGCCATGGATCGCACCCAGGGGGCTCGAATATAGTCGGAGGCCGGACGTTCTGGGGAAGCTTAGGAGAACGAGAGTAGTCACCAGCACACGCTGAACAGCGAGTTCTGCACCGGAGGCCGATTCATCACATTTTGAGCCTTTTTGTCTCTTTGCTTAATTCATTATCTGTTTTTCATCTTTTTTTTAAGCTCTTTGCACCTTTATTTTTCATCACCGTGGGCACAAATAACTAATGCAACGGTCTCAACTAATTCTTCAGTTCTAACTTTTTTAAAAGTTAGAGTTTTTTACATATGTACATTACTTCACCCAGTGAGTGCTTTTGGTTATTTTTTTATTCAGATTAACGTGCAACGTTTTACAGCATTAGGCGACTTTCAACTAAACTTCAAGAGCGCAAAAAAATACATAATAGAAAAAAAACAACAACTTAAACGCAGAAATAATTGTGCCCCTGGGCTGCACTCAGACGTCTGTGATTCCTGCATGTGTTCATGCACAGACCTGCCGTAGTCTATGGGACGGTTCACATGTGAGCGTGCTCAAAAAAAATGGAGACACTTCTGTAACAGACGTGACCATGTTTTACTGTTCGTGGGCAGAAGAAGCCTGGAACGTTTTTTTTTCTGCACTGATCAAAAAAGGATGAGAAACAGTCAGCTCCTTATCGTACAAACAAGTCGCAGCCGTCTGGACGCAGTTCACTTCCCACGAATGCGCCCTCGTTTGTTTCTGCAGTGTTCTAGTGCGCAGGCGCCGGGGAGTCACAGTGCGCCGAGCATGTGAAAACCAATTTTATAAAAACACTGTTCTCTGCAATCAGACCTCTACTATGGCCATACAGGTAGGTATAGAGTTACATTTCTATCCCCTGTATGCCCATAGTAGAGGTCAGATATCTCCCAGGGGGGCAGATTCCCATCAGACCTCTACTATGGCCATACAGGTAGGTATAGAGTTACATTTCTATCACCTGTATGCCCATAGTAGAGGTCAGATATCTCCCAGGGGGGACAGACTCCCATCAGACCTCTACTATGGCCATACAGGTAGGTATAGAGTTACATTTCTATCACCTGTATGCCCATAGTAGAGGTCAGATATCTCCCAGGGGGGACAGATTCCCATCAGACCTCTACTATGGCCATACAGGTAGGTATAGAGTTACATTTCTATCACCTGTATGTCCATAGTAGAGGTCAGATATCTCCCAGGAGGGACAGACTCCCATCAGACCTCTACTATGGCCATACAGGTAGGTATAGAGTTACATTTCTATCACCTGTATGCCCATAGTAGAGGTCAGATATCTCCCAGGAGGGACAGACTCCCATCAGACCTCTACTATGGCCATACAGGTAGGTATAGAGTTACATTTCTATCACCTGTATGCCCATAGTAGAGGTCAGATATCTCCCAGGAGGGACAAACTCCCATCAGACCTCTACTATGGTCATACAGGTAGGTATAGAGTTACATTTCTATCACCTGTATGTCCATAGTAGAGGTCAGATATCTCCCAGGGGGGACAGACTCCCATCAGACCTCTACTATGGCCATACAGGTAGGTATAGAGTTACATTTCTATCACCTGTATGCCCATAGTAGAGGTCAGATATCTCCCAGGAGGGACAGATTCCCATCAGACCTCTACTATGGTCATACAGGTAGGTATAGAGTTACATTTCTATCACCTGTATGTCCATAGTAGAGGTCAGATATCTCCCAGGGGGGACAGACTCCCATCAGACCTCTACTATGGCCATACAGGTAGGTATAGAGTTACATTTCTATCACTTGTATGTCCATAGTAGAGGTCAGATATCTCCCAGGGGGGACAGACTCCCATCAGACCTCTACTATGGCCATACAGGTAGGTATAGAGTTACATTTCTATCACCCGTATGCCCATAGTAGAGGTCAGATATCTCCCAGCGGGGACAGATTCCCATCAGACCTCTACTATGGCCATACAGGTAGGTATAGAGTTACATTTCTATCATCTGTATGCCCATAGTAGAGGTCAGATATCTCCGAGGGGGAACAGACTCCCATTAGACCTCTACTATGGCCATACAGGTAGGTATAGAGTTACATTTCTATCACCTGTATGCCCATAGTAGAGGTCAGATATCTCCCAGCGGGGACAGATTCCCATCAGACCTCTACTATGGCCATACAGGTAGGTATAGAGTTACATTTCTATCACCCGTATGCCCATAGTAGAGGTCAGATATCTCCCAGCGGGGACAGATTCCCATCAGACCTCTACTATGGCCATACAGGTAGGTATAGAGTTACATTTCTATCACCTGTATGCCCATAGTAGAGGTCAGATATCTCCGAGGGGGGACAGACTCCCATCAGACCTCTACTATGGCCATACAGGTAGGTATAGAGTTACATTTCTATCACCCGTATGCCCATAGTAGAGGTCAGATATCTCCCAGCGGGGACAGATTCCCATCAGACCTCTACTATGGCCATACAGGTAGGTATAGAGTTACATTTCTATCACCTGTATGCCCATAGTAGAGGTCAGATATCTCCCAGGAGGGACAGATTCCCATCAGACCTCTACTATGGCCATACAGGTAGGTATAGAGTTACATTTCTATCACCTGTATGCCCATAGTAGAGGTCAGATATCTCCCAGGGAGGACAGACTCCCATCAGACCTCTACTATGGCCATACAGGTAGGTATAGAGTTACATTTCTATCACCTGTATGCTCATAGTAGAGATCAGATATCTCCCAGGGGGGACATACTCCCATCAGACCTCTACTATGGCCATACAGGTAGGTATAGAGTTACATTTCTATCACCTGTATGTCCATAGTAGAGGTCAGATATCTCCCAGGGGGGACATACTCCCATCAGACCTCTACTATGGCCATACAGGTAGGTATAGAGTTACATTTCTATCACCTGTATGCACATAGTAGAGGTCAGATATCTCCCAGGAGGGACAGACTCCCATCAGACCTCTACTATGGCCATACAGGTAGGTATAGAGTTACATTTCTATCACCTGTATGGCCATAGTAGAGGTCAGATATCTCCCAGGGGGGACAGACTCCCATCAGACCTCTACTATGGCCATACAGGTAGGTATAGATTGACATTTCTATCACCTGTATGCCCATAGTAGAGGTCAGATATCTCCCAGGGGGGACAGACTCCCATCAGACCTCTACTATGGGCCATACAGGTAGGTATAGAGTTACATTTCTATCACCTGTATGGCCATAGTAGAGGTCAGATATCTCCCAGGGGGGACAGACTCCCATCAGACCTCTACTATGGCCATACAGGTAGGTATAGAGTTACATTTCTATCACCTGTATGCCCATAGTAGAGGTCAGATATCTCCGAGGGGGTGACAGATTCCCATCAGACCTCTACTATGGCCATACAGGTAGGTATAGAGTTACATTTCTATCACCTGTATGTCCATAGTAGAGGTCAGATATCTCCGAGGGGGTGACAGATTCCCATCAGACCTCTACTATGGGCCATACAGGTAGGTATAGAGTTACATTTCTATCACCTGTATGGCCATAGTAGAGGTCAGATATCTCCCAGGGAGGACAGACTCCCATCAGACCTCTACTATGGGCCATACAGGTAGGTATAGAGTTACATTTCTATCACCTGTATGGCCATAGTAGAGGTCAGATATCTCCCAGGGGGGACAGATTCCCATCAGACCTCTACTATGGGCCATACAGGTAGGTATAGAGTTACATTTCTATCACCTGTATGGCCATAGTAGAGGTCAGATATCTCCCAGGAGGGACAAACTCCCATCAGACCTCTACTATGGTCATACAGGTAGGTATAGAGTTACATTTCTATCACCTGTATGTCCATAGTAGAGGTCAGATATCTCCCAGGGGGGACAGACTCCCATCAGACCTCTACTATGGCCATACAGGTAGGTATAGAGTTACATTTCTATCACCTGTATGCCCATAGTAGAGGTCAGATATCTCCCAGGGGGGGACAGATTCCCTTTAACTATGTAAAAAGGACCAGGGTTTCATTGTTTCCATTCCCTGACAGCAAGCAGAGGTGTTGGAAACTGGAAATGTTTTATCGGCTTCTGACCGTTGATTTTCTGCGTTCGTGTTGAGCAGAGATGAGCCCCAGCGGTGTTATATAATATCTGTAACGTATCAATAATTTGGCGGATTCTCCGCTCGCTGTCAGCTCTTCTCAGGGTCACGGTTGGCGTGGGGGAGGGGAACGTACTTAGCTGCTAATCCCCGTCCTCCTGATGGAGCAGGATTGTCACACGTATCCCCGATGTGTCTGTAATAATGAGGTCACACGGCCACCGGGGAATGTTCCAGAAACGTGGATGGATCCGGCAGAATACTTTATGATACGTGGAGTAATCTGTTATATAATAGTCAATACGTCAGACCCCACAGGCACATGAGCACCAGTAAAGAGGGGGGAGAGTGGAGGCTGTAACTTGTATGGGAATAAGCAGAGCTGCATGTGTTTACGGACCCATTATAGTCTACAGGTGCATCTCACCAATTAGAAAATCATCAAAAAGTTCATTTATTTCGGTTCTTCAATACAAAAAGTGAAACTCCTATATTATATAGAGCCATTACACACAGAGTGATCTATTATATAGAGTCATTACACACAGAGGGATCTATTATATAAAGTCATTACACACAGAGCGATCTATTATATAGAGTCATTACACACAGAGGGATCTATTATATAGAGTCATTACACACAGAGGGATCTATTATATAAAGTCATTACACACAGAGCGATCTATTATATAGAGTCATTACACACAGAGGGATCTATTATATAGAGTCATTACACACAGAGGGATCTATTATATAGAGTCATTACACACAGAGGGGTCTATTATATAGAGTCATTACACACAGAGGGATCTATTATATAGAGTCATTACACACAGAGGGATCTATTATATAGAGTCATTACACACAGAGGGATCTATTATATAGAGTCATTACACACAGAGGGATCTATTATATAGAGTCATTACACACAGAGTGATCTATTATATAGAGTCATTACACACAGAGGGATCGATTATATAGAGTCATTACACACAGAGGGATCTATTATATAGAGTCATTACACACAGAGTGATCTATTATATAGAGTCATTACACACAGAGGGATCTATTATATAAAGTCATTACACACAGAGCGATCTATTATATAGAGTCATTACACACAGAGGGATCTATTATATAGAGTCATTACACACAGAGGGATCTATTATATAGAGTCATTACACACAGAGGGATCTATTATATAGAGTCATTACACACAGAGTGATCTATTATATAGAGTCATTACACACAGAGGGATCTATTATATAGAGTCATTACACACAGAGGGATCTATTATATAGAGTCATTACACACAGAGGGATCTATTATATAGAGTCATTACACACAGAGGGATCTATTATATAGAGTCATTACACACAGAGTGATCTATTATATAGAGTCATTACACACAGAGGGATCTATTATATAAAGTCATTACACACAGAGCGATCTATTATATAGTCATTACACACAGAGGGATCTATTATATAGAGTCATTACACACAGAGGGATCTATTATATAGAGTCATTACACACAGAGGGGTCTATTATATAGAGTCCTTACACACAGAGGGATCTATTATATAGAGTCATTACACACAGAGTGATCTATTATATAGAGTCATTACACACAGAGGGATCTATTATATAGAGTCATTACACACAGAGGGATCTATTATATAGAGTCATTACACACAGAGGGATCTATTATATAGAGTCATTACACACAGAGTGATCTATTATATAGAGTCATTACACACAGAGGGATCTATTATATAGAGTCATTACACACAGAGGGATCTATTATATAGAGTCATTACACACAGAGGGATCTATTATATAGTCATTACACACAGAGGGATCTATTATATAGAGTCATTACACACAGAGGGATCTATTATATAGAGTCATTACACACAGAGGGATCTATTATATAGAGTCATTACACACAGAGGGATCTATTATATAGAGTCATTACACACAGAGGGATCTATTATATAGAGTCATTACACACAGAGGGATCTATTATATAGAGTCATTACACACAGAGGGATCTATTATATAGAGTCATTACACACAGAGGGATCTATTATATAGAGTCATTACACACAGAGGGATCTATTATATAGAGTCATTACACACAGAGGGATCTATTATATAGAGTCATTACACACAGAGGGATCTATTATATAGAGTCATTACACACAGAGGGATCCATTATATAGAGTCATTACACACAGAGGGATCTATTATATAGAGTCATTACACACAGAGGGATCTATTATATAGTCATTACACACAGAGGGATCTATTATATAGAGTCATTACACACAGAGGGATCTATTATATAGTCATTACACACAGAGGGATCTATTATATAGAGTCATTACACACAGAGGGATCTATTATATAGAGTCATTACACACAGAGGGATCTATTATATAGAGTCATTACACACAGAGGGATCTATTATATAGAGTCATTACACACAGAGGGATCTATTATATAGAGTCATTACACACAGAGGGATCTATTATATAGAGTCATTACACACAGAGGGATCTATTATATAGAGTCATTACACACAGAGGGATCTATTATATAGAGTCATTACACACAGAGGGATCTATTATATAGAGTCATTACACACAGAGGGATCTATTATATAGAGTCATTACACACAGAGGGATCTATTATATAGAGTCATTACACACAGAGGGATCTATTATATAGAGTCATTACACACAGAGGGATCTATTATATAGAGTCATTACACACAGAGGGATCTATTATATAGTCATTACACACAGAGGGATCTATTATAGAGTCATTACACACAGAGGGATCTATTATATAGAGTCATTACACACAGAGGGATCTATTATATAGAGTCATTACACACAGAGGGATCTATTATATAGAGTCATTACACACAGACGGATCTAATATATAGTCATTACACACAGAGGGATCTATTATATAGAGTCATTACACGCAGAGGGATCTATTATATAGAGTCATTACACACAGAGGGATCTATTATATAGTCATTACACACAGAGTGATCTATTATATAGAGTCATTACACACAGAGGGAACTATTATATAGAGTCATTACACACAGAGGGATCTATTATATAGAGTCATTACACACAGAGGGATCTATTATATAGAGTCATTACACACAGAGTGATCTATTATATAGAGTCATTACACACAGAGTGATCTATTATATAGTCATTACACACAGAGGAATCTATTATATAGAGTCATTACACACAGAGGGATCTATTATATAGAGTCATTACACACAGAGGGATCTATTATATAGAGTCATTACACACAGAGGGATTATATAGAGTCATTACACACAGAGCGATCTATTATATAGAGTCATTACACACAGAGCGATCTATTATATAGAGTCATTACACACAGAGCGATCTATTATATAGAGTCATTACACACAGAGGGATCTATTATATAGAGTCATTACACACAGAGGGATCTATTATATAGAGTCATTACACACAGAGGGATCTATTATATAGAGTCATTACACACAGAGTGATCTATTATATAGAGTCATTACACACAGAGTGATCTATTATATAGAGTCATTACACACAGAGGGATCTATTATATAGAGTCATTACACACAGAGGGATCTATTATATAGAGTCATTACACACAGAGGGATCTATTATATAGAGTCATTACACACAGAGGGATCTATTATATAGAGTCATTACACACAGAGGGATCTATTATATAGAGTCATTACACACAGAGGGATCTATTATATAGAGTCATTACACACAGAGGGATCTATTATATAGAGTCATTACACACAGAGGGATCTATTATATAGAGTCATTACACACAGAGGGATCTATTATATAGAGTCATTACACACAGAGGGATCTATTATAGAGTCATTACACACAGAGGGATCTATTATATAGAGTCATTACACACAGAGGGATCTATTATATAGTTATTACACACAGAGGGATCTATTATATAGAGTCATTACACACAGAGTGATCTATTATATAGAGTCATTACACACAGAGTGATCTATTATATAGAGTCATTACACACAGAGGGATCTATTATATAGAGTCATTACACACAGAGTGATCTATTATATAGAGTCATTACACAAAGAGGGATTATATAGAGTCATTACACAGAGAGGGATCTATTATATAGAGTCATTACACACAGAGCGATCTATTATATAGAGTCATTACACACAGAGCGATCTATTATATAGAGTCATTACACACAGAGGGATCTATTATATAGAGTCATTACACACAGAGGGATCTATTATATAGAGTCATTACACACAGAGGGATCTATTATATAGAGTCATTACACACAGAGGGATCTATTATATAGAGTCATTACACACAGAGGGATCTATTATATAAAGTCATTACACACAGAGGGATCTATTATATAGAGTCATTACACACAGATGGATCTATTATATAGAGTCATTACACACAGAGGGATCTATTATATAGAGTCATTACACACAGAGGGATCTATTATATAGAGTCATTACACACAGAGCGATCTATTATATAGAGTCATTACACACAGAGCGATCTATTATATAGAGTCATTACACACAGAGCGATCTATTATATAGAGTCATTACACACAGAGCGATCTATTATATAGTCATTACACGCAGAGCGATCTATTATATAGAGTCATTACACGCAGAGCGATCTATTATATAGAGTCATTACACGCAGAGGGATCTATTATATAGAGTCATTACACGCAGAGCGATCTATTATATAGAGTCATTACACACAGAGGGATCTATTATAGAGTCATTACACACAGAGGGATCTATTATATAGAGTCATTACACGCAGAGGGATCTATTATATAGAGTCATTACACACAGAGGGATCTATTATATAGTTATTACACAGAGGGATCTATTATATAGTCATTACACACAGAGGGATCTATTATATAGAGTCATTACACACAGAGGGATCTATTATATAGAGTCATTACACACAGAGGGATCTATTATATAGAGTCATTACACACAGAGCGATCTATTATATAGAGTCATTACACACAGAGCGATCTATTATAGAGTCATTACACGCAGAGCGATCTATTATATAGAGTCATTACACGCAGAGTGATCTATTATATAGAGTCATTACACGCAGAGGGATCTATTATATAGAGTCATTACACGCAGAGCGATCTATTATATAGAGTCATTACACACAGAGGGATCTATTATAGAGTCATTACACACAGAGGGATCTATTATATAGAGTCATTACATGCAGAGGGATCTATTATATAGAGTCATTACACACAGAGGGATCTATTATAAAGTTATTACACACAGAGGGATCTATTATATAGAGTCATTACACACAGAGTGATCTATTATATAGTCATTACACAGAGGGATCTATTATATAGAGTCATTACACACAGAGTGATCTATTATATAGTCATTACACAGAGGGATCTATTATATAGAGTCATTACACACAGTGATCTATTATATAGTCATTACACAGAGAGGGATCTATTATATAGAGTCATTACACACAGAGCGATCTATTATATAGAGTCATTACACACAGAGCGATCTATTATATAGAGTCATTACACACAGAGCGATCTATTATATAGAGTCATTACACACAGAGCGATCTATTATATAGAGTCATTACACACAGAGGGATCTATTATATAGAGTCATTACACACAGAGGGATCTATTATATAGAGTCATTACACACAGAGGGATCTATTATATAGAGTCATTACACACAGAGGGATCTATTATATAGAGTCATTACACACAGAGGGATCTATTATATAGAGTCATTACACACAGAGGGATCTATTATATAGAGTCATTACACACAGAGTGATCTATTATATAGAGTCATTACACACAGAGGGATCTATTATATAGAGCCATTACACACAGAGGGATCTATTATATAGAGCCATTACACACAGAGGGATCTATTATATAGAGTCATTACACACAGAGGGATCTATTATATAGTCATTACACGCAGAGGGATCTATTATATAGTCATTACACACAGAGGGATCTATTCTATAGTCATTACACACAGAGGGATCTATTATATAGAGTCATTACACACAGAGGGATCTATTATATAGAGTCATTACACACAGAGGGATCTATTATATAGAGCCATTACACACAGAGGGATCTATTATATAGAGTCATTACACACAGAGCGATCTATTATAGAGTCATTACACGCAGAGGGATCTATTATATAGAGTCATTACACACAGAGGGATCTATTTCACCTGTTTATTGCTGTTAATGTTGATGATTATGGCTTACAGCCAATGAAAACACAAACGTCATTATCTCAGTAAATTAGAATACTTTATAACAACAGCTTGAAAAATGATTTTAAAATCCGAAATGTCTGTTCAGTAAATGTCCTCAATACTTGGTCGGGCTCCTTGTGCATCAGTTACTGCATCAATGCGGCAATGTGGCATGGAGGGATCAGCCTGTGGCATGGAGGGATCAGCCTGAGGCATGGAGGGATCAGCCTGTGGCATGGAGGGATCAGCCTGTGGCATGGAGGGATCAGCCTGTGGCATGGAGGGATCAGCCTGTGGCCTGGAGGGATCAGCCTGTGGCATGGAGGGATCAGCCTGTGGCTGCTGAGGGGTTATGGAGCCCAGGTGGCTTTGATAGCCGCCTTCAGCTCGTCTGCATTGTGGGGTCTGGGGTCTCATCTTCCTCTTGACAATACCCCATAGATTCTCTATAATAGATCCTCTATGGGGTTAAGGTCAGGCGAGTTTGCTGCCAATCAAGCACAGTGATCCTGTTGTGTGTAAACCAGGTATTGGTACTTTTCGCCGTGTGGACAGGGGCCAAGTCCTGCTGGAGAATGACATTTCCATCTCCATAAAGCTTGTCGGCAGGGGGAAGCATGAAGGGCTGTAAAATGTCCTGGTAGACGGCGGCGCTGACTTTGGTCTTGATAAAACACAGTGGACCTCCACCTGCAGATGACATGGCCCCCCAAACCATCACTGATTGTGGAAACTTCACACTAGACCTCCAGCAGCTTGGATTGTGGCCTCTCCACTCTTCCTCCAGACTCCGGGACCTTGTGGAGTGTGTCAATGACTGCCTTCTGGATATCTGTCAAGTCAGCAGGCTTCCCCATGACTGTGGAGCCTACTGAAACAGACTAAGGGACCTTTTAAAACGTTTAGGAAGCCTTTGTAGATGTTTTTTGTTAATTATTCTAATTTACTGAGATAATGACTTTTGTGTTTTCATTGGCTGTAAGCCATAATCATCAACATTAATAGAAATATATCACTTGAAATAGATCCCTGTGTGTAATGACTCTATATAATAGATCCCTGTGTGTAATGACTCTATATAATAGATCCCTCTGTGTGTAATCACGCTGAACGAACTGAAATAAATGAACTTTTTGATGATATTTTAATTTAATGAGATGCACCTATATGTATCTGCCCTTATCCTCCATTGGGTCAGAGCAGCAGCCGAGTTAATGAGACAGGAGGTGGATCTCAGAGTACCGTAGACTCCAATACACAGCGGAGCTGATCAGTTATGCCTTAAGTGGGTCATCAGGTCCAGCATCCACATCGGGCAGTATCATCATGACTTCAGATATCTGCCGTCTTGTATACTGGAGCAGCAGGTGTCTGAGACCTGAGCCAAGCGGTATCAGAAGACGTAATGTTTCCCCCCAATGCAGAAGAGAGCACGACCAGATTACCCCTTTAATAGAGCAGAGCTGCTTTGTAAAGCATGGGGAGGTAGCGGGTTTATGACTACTTTACCCTCCAGTAGACGATGCATCTAAGGCTGAGTTCACACACACAGAGCTCTCCGCTGAGAACTGGATCAGGTTTGTGCCGTAACCCCAATAACACAGGAATCCAATGGACTATAATGAGGCTGTGGACGCTCTCCGGCCTCCGCCGTCTTTTTCCGACATGCACAAAGCCGAGGTATTTATCAGAACAATATATAAATGATGAATCGTAGAAAATAAAGGTTTATTGTGTCAGATCGGGTGATGCCTCGACGGTCACATGACAGAACGGCCGCAGCGCGGGTCACGTGACAGAAAGGCCGCCGCGCAGGAGCCACTTCGCTGTATGACATCACGCATCTATGGAGGCTCCTTGGTAAATGGCCACAAACCCCTACAATGTGTCAGGGTCAGACTCGCGCAAACGGGGGATCGGGAGCAGCTGTGCGAATGATGGATCTCAGAAGATGTGGAGCCACGGGTGCTATTCACAGACAGCAAGCAGGGCAGACGCTCCTCTATATCAGGACGGACGGGCGTCGCCTGGGTGGTCCCGGCCTCTGCAGCCCAGTCCCGGACGGTGAGGATGTTGAGATCCGGTGAGTGAACATTTAGGGGCAGATCCAGCAATCAATTGATACAATTCGCCTACAAGGAAGCATGCGGAGCGGCCCGACCACCTCCGGACGACACGTCACTCCTGCTTCTCCAGGGCGTGCAGGATCCGGTCTCTCCGGCACGTGTACGGGGCGTGCTTCAGTCTCAGTTTATGTTTGGGGAACAGATTCCCGCTGGGTGCGTACATGGTAGCCCCCTGGTTGCCCATAATCCCCCGGAGCAGCCTATTACGTGCCAGTATCTTCTCGTAGAACTCCAGCCCACCCCGGGCATAGTCTGCAGACAGTGCGGCCGCCTTCCTGTCTGACCTGTAGTCCAGCCATTGATTGACTGCATCGTAACACAGACAGTAGCCCGTAAACCCCAGGAGAACAGCCAGGACATTGAAGACCCCCCGCAATACCAGGGGTCCGGAGTACAGACCGAGGAGCTGCTTCAAGGCCACGCTGGAGACACAGACGCTGGTTAGGCAGAGCGGGGCTACTGATGCCTGCAGGATGGGGCCACTGGTCTGGGCGTGAACAGCTTCCCGGGCCAAGGAGAACTTCTGGGCCTCTATGGATAAGGTCAGGGAGTCTCTAAGCCGGATCCCGGGTTCACTGGCCCAGTCCACCTCCTGGCCATTAATCACCAGCAGACGGTTCGCGGTGCCGGCTCCATCCGCCTCCGTACTGTTATAATTGGCGGGAATTCCAATCAAGCAGCCGCTGGGAAAGCAAGGGACCCCGGCACTGACGGGCTGGAAGCCGTAGGCCGCAAAGGGCGTGAAACCCGAGGTGGACAGGTGGGCGTCATCCAGGACATCACAGAGCAGGGTCTGCAGACGCTCGCTGAGCAGAGCCGGCTCGCCTCTCGTCCACGCCTGATACAACTTCCTGAATGTCTGTTCCGGGAACACGTGGTGCGAAACGTTCACAGCAAGCAGAGCTAGAGAAGACGCCCCGAGAATCCTCCCCCGATGCTGCCGAGTGAAGACGCAGAGCTTCAAGAACAGGACGGACGCCATGCTCCGACAACCTGACAACCAGAGAACAGACAAGAGAAATCAGCGGGGACCTGGCAGACAAACATGAGAGGAATACGACTGCGACCGACACCCCGAAACCATCCACAGGGGACGACAGTCACTGATAGCAGAGCCCGGACACGGGCCAAGACCCGACAGGGGCCGACAGCAAAGCCCGGACACAGGGGCTGAGACCCCGAAACTATCCACAGGGGCAGACAGCAAAGCCCGGACACAGGGGCCGAGACCCCGAAACCATCCACAGGGGGCGACAGTCACTGATAGCAGAGCCCGGACACAGGGGCCGAGACCCCGAAACTATCCACAGGGGGCGACAGTCACTGATAGCAGAGCCCGGACACGGGCCGAGACCGAACAGAGGCCGACAGCAAAGCCCGGACACAGGGGCCGAGACCCCAAAACAATCCACAGGGGCAGACAGCAAAGCCCGGACACAGGGGTCGAGACCCCAAAACCATCGACAGGGGGCGACAGTCACTGATAGCAGAGCCCGGACACAGGGGCCGAGACCCCGAAACTATCCACAGGGGGCAACAGTCACTGATGGCCTCTGTGTCCGGGCTCTGCTATCAGTGACTGTTGCCCCCTGTGGATAGTTTCGGGGTCTCGGCCCCTGTGTCCGGGCTCTGCTATCAGTGACTGTCGCCCCCTGTCGATGGTTTTGGGGTCTCGATCCCTGTGTCCGAGCTTTGCTGTCTGCCCCTGTGGATTGTTTTGGGGTCTCGGCCCCTGTGTGCGGGCTTTGCTGTCGGCCTCTGTTCGGTCTCGGCCCGTGTCCGGGCTCTGCTATCAGTGACTGTCGCCCCGTGGATAGTTTCGGGGTCTCGGCCCCTGTGTCCGGGCTCTGCTATCAGTGACTGTCGCCCCCTGTGGATGGTTTCAGGGTCTCGGCCCCTGTGTGCGGGCTTTGCTGTCGGCCTCTGTTCAGTCTCTGCTATCAGTGACTGTCGCCCCCTGTGGATAGTTTCGGGGTCTCGGCCCCTGTGTCCGGGCTCTGCTATCAGTGACTGTCGCCCCCTGTGGATTGTTTTGGGGTCTCGGCCCCTGTGTCCGGGCTTTGCTGTCGGCCTCTGTTCGGTCTCGGCCCGTGTCCGGGCTCTGCTATCAGTGACTGTTGCCCCCTGTGGATAGTTTCGGGGTCTCGGCCCCTGTGTCCGGGCTCTGCTATCAGTGACTGTCGCCCCCTGTGGATGGTTTTGGGGTCTCGATCCCTGTGTCCGAGCTTTGCTGTCTGCCCCTGTGGATTGTTTTGGGGTCTCGGCCCCTGTGTGCGGGCTTTGCTGTCGGCCTCTGTTCGGTCTCGGCCCGTGTCCGGGCTCTGCTATCAGTGACTATTGCCCCCTGTGGATAGTTTCGGGGTCTCGGCCCCTGTGTCCGGGCTCTGCTATCAGTGACTGTCGCCCCCTGTGGATGGTTTCAGGGTCTCGGCCCCTGTGTCCGGGCTTTGCTGTCTGCCCCTGTGGATAGTTTTGGGGTCTCGGCCCCTGTGTCTGGGCTCTGCTGAGACCCCGAAACTATCCAAAAAGGGCGACAGTGGAGCCCGGACACAGGGGCCGAGACCCCGCCCATAAAGCACCAGAACATAGTTCTCCCATTCACTGAAAGCAAGCAGAGGTGGACAATGGTGCCAAAGTGAAGAGCTAAGCAGCATCCATTACACATTAATTACCCTCAACAACTGAAGAAAATCCCACCCAAAGGACAAAACCCCCAATAATCATCAGCCTGGAGACCCCCGATGCCTCATGTGCTGCAGAAGAGGCAGAACCTGCAAACAACCACAATACAGATACACAATACATGCAGGTTACTACATGTCGTGACACTGAAGCCACTATCGCGATAAACCCCTGCTGCTGCCCCAACACCGGTCCCAGCTCTGACCTCCACCTCACGTGCAGTCTATGCGGCCGTAAAGAGCTGCCGGGAGAACTCGCCCAGACGACGCTGCGTTCCAGTGACGCGAAGCGCGGTGACGTCACGTTGTGTTTACATTGCGCGCTGCCGTCGGTGTCGGTGACGGCTGAAGATGCAGGAATCAAACTGAGCAATCTCCCCGGATCCTGAGCGATCACCTCGGATTTCTGACAACTGTGACATTTCTGGAGTGCAGGCTGTGAGCCCTGAGCCCCGGTGCGGACAGAGATGTTGGTGCCCGGAAGCTGCAGATAGCAGGAACAATAAATGATATTTTCATTCCTCGGTTATTACGAGGCGCTGTGCGCGCCGCCGATGAGTTCTGCCGATGTGCGCGCCGCCGATGAGTTCTGCCGATGTGCCCGCCGCCGATGAGTTCTGCCGATGTGCCCGCCGCCGATGAGTTCTGCCGATGTGCCCGCCGCCGATGAGTTCTGCCGATGTGCCCGCCGCCGATGAGTTCTGTCGATGTGCCCGCCGCCGATGAGTTCTGCCGATGTGCGCGCCGCCGATGAGCTCTGCCGATGTGCGCGCCGCCGATGAGCTCTGCCGATGTGCGCGCCGCCGATGAGTTCTGCCGATGTGCGCGCCTCCGATGAGCTCTGCCGATGTGCCCGCCGCCGATGAGCTCTGCCGATGTGCGCGCCGCCGATGAGCTCTGCCGATGTGCGCGCCACCGATGAGCTCTGCCGATGTGCCCGCCGCCGATGAGCTCTGCCGATGTGCCCGCCGCCGATGAGCTCTGCCGATGTGCCCGCTGCCGATGAGCTCTGCCGATGTGCGCTCTGCCGATGAGTTCTGCCGATGTGCCCACCGCCGATGAGTTCTGCCGATGTGCCCGCCGCCGATGAGTTCTGCCGATGAGTTCTGCCGATGTGCCAACCGCCGATGAGTTCTGCTGATGTGCCCGCCGCCGATGAGTTCTGCCGATGTGCGCGCCGCCGATGAGTTCTGCCGATGTGCGCGCCGCCGATGAGCTCTGCCGATGTGCCCGCCGCCGATGAGTTCTGCCGATGTGCTTGTCGCCGATGAGCTCTGCCGATGTGCCCGCCGCCGATGAGCTCTGCCAATGTGCTCGCCGCCGATGAGCTCTGCCGATGTGCCCGCCGCCGATGAGTTCTGCCGATGTGCCTGCCGCCGATGAGCTCTGCCCATGTGCCCGCCGCCGATGAGTTCTGCCGATGTGCCTACCGCCGATGAGCTCTGCCGATGTACGTGCCGCCGATGAGCTCTGCCGATGTGCCCTCCGTCAATGAGCTCTGCCATTGTGCTCGCCGCCAATGAGCTCTGCCGATGTGCGCGCCACCGATGAGCTCTGCCGATGTGCTCGCCGCCGATGATCTCTGCCGATGTGCCCGCCGCCGATGAGTTCTGCCGATGTGCCTGCCGCCGATGAGCTCTGCCCATGTGCCCGCCGCCGATGAGTTCTGCCGATGTGCCTACCGCCGATGAGCTCTGCCGATGTACGTGCCGCCGATGAGCTCTGCCGATGTGCCCGCCGCCGATGAGCTCTGCCGATGTGCCTACCGCCGATGAGCTCTGCCGATGTACGTGCCGCCGATGAGCTCTGCCGATGTGCCCTCCGTCAATGAGCTCTGCCGATGTGCCCGCCGCCGATGAGTTCTGCCGATGTGCGCGACGCCGATGAGTTCTGCCGGTGTGCTCGCCGCCGATGAGCTCTGCCGATGTGCGCGCCGCCGATGAGTTCTGACGATGTGCGCGCCTCCGATGAGTTCTGACGATGTGCCCGCCGCCGATGAGTTCTGCCGATGTGCCCGCCGCCGATGAGTTCTGACGATGTGCCCGCCTCCGATGAGTTCTGCCGATGTGCTTGCCGCCGATGAGTTCTGCCGATGTGCGTGCCGCCGATGAGTTCTGACGATGTGCGCGCCGCCGATGAGTTCTGACGATGTGCGCGCCGCCGATGAGTTCTGACGATGTGCCCGCCGCCGATGAGTTCTGCCGATGTGCGCGCCGCCGATGAGCTCTGCCGATGTGCCCGCCGCCGATGAGTTCTGCCGATGTGCGCGCCGCCGATGAGTTCTGCCGATGTGCCCGCCGCCGATGAGTTCTGCCGATGTGCGCGCCGCCGATGAGTTCTGCCGGTGTGCTCGCCGCCGATGAGCTTTGCCGATGTGCGCGCCGCCGATGAGTTCTGCCGATGTGCGCGCCGCCGATGAGTTCTGCCGATGTGCGCGCCGCCGATGAGTTCTGCCGATGTGCCCGCCGCCGATGAGCTCTGCCGATGTGCGTGCCGCCGATGAGCTCTGCCGATGTTCTCTGATCTGGCAGAAGCCAGTATAAATCCCGGGCGCTGGTCCTGGTACAATAGATCCGTTATAGGCGGCAGGACACTGGTGTGAACGAAGCCTAGGGGGTTTGCGAAACTGCAGTACTAATAGTGGAGCCCTCGGCCGGTCCCTGTGGCTGCCTGCTGGCGCCCCGTATCAGCCAGACGGCGTGTTGCTCTTGGTAGTTATCTATGGGGAAAGGTGCACCGGTCCTGCCAGTCTTGTGCACTGAAGTGATAGTATTCTGACCATGCACCTGTGACCTCTGCAGCCAATCGCTAGCATTACCAGTGAAGGGCACAGGGCAGTATATGCCCATTGAGGCCAGGGATTGGCTGCAGTGGTCACAGGTGCATGGTTGCACAGTTGATGGATTACAGGTTGTGACGTCTTTGCTTCGTGATAACCTTATAACATCCCCTTTAATCACCTGTGCGACTGTTCACACCTTCCGGCGGCCGCACACATCAGATGAACGTCCGCCAGACCGGAGGAGTTCAGCTGAATCCGCTGACTGTTCACAGGGGTCGGCCATGACTTTATTATCTTTAGGATCGGCCATCAGTATCTGATCGGTGGGGATGGGACACCCGGCAGCCAATAAACTGTCAGCACCATTGGCCGGAGGGTCTCCAATGCTGCCCTTGCACAGCAGCGCCATCATTTCTATAGTGGCCGGGGGGCGGTACTGCACACTCACTCCCTCTTCTACGTGGTGGACCTGCCGTACTGGAGCCCTATAGCGGTGACAGCTGCTGTGTTCTGGCAGCCCCGGAGAACTTCCGTCTGGCTCCGGTAACAGCTGATTGGCGGGTGCTGGCTGTCCCATCCCCACCCATCAGATATTGATGGTAGTGGCCAGCCTCTTTAATGCATATAGTGGTTTCCCAACCCTCTACCAAAATCAGATGTTACAAGAAAGAAGGGTTGTGCATGTTGATTGTCAGCATGCCCCATGCAATGTCCCCATGGAAGATAAAGCACATCCAGCTCAGTGTTCATGTATGTACAGGAGCGAGGAGCGTAGCAGTTGGCTGAAGCCACTTATCGTTCCGTCCTCTCGTCCCTTATTCACACTTATGTCATTAGACACATGGTAAGGTTTTAGTATTGGAGGTTAGGACTTCCCCTATTAGGGTCACCGTGACGTGGTAGGACGGCTTTTAAGTTTTTTTGATCAATATTCTGTTACCAGGTCCCCTGTGTTCCTTTCAGGCACCATTGCTGCTTATTTTCTTACTGCCGGGGATCTGCTCATTGTGTCGGTGTCCTGGGTTTTGTTCTTGTAGGGGCGGCTTTAGATTGATGCTTCAGTGCCATGATATGTTTGGGTGATTTTGGGTTGGAGCCTTCATTCTGAAGGTAGAAAACGTAACATTGTATCACAATATCGTGCAATCTCTCCCGAAAAAGGTTCCTCTTCCAAACATCAATCATCCTATAATCATCCACATTGTACAGCTGGTGAAGAGCTGCAGCCGTCGTGTTATATGTCATGCGCACCAGTAGAGGGCGCTCATTGCTTTGGGAACACTTCAGAAAACTGCTGCTGAAGGATTTGGGAACTGATCATTAATAAAGCATCTTTCTGCCTCTTCTGCGGATTTTGAGTGTGATATAATTTGTTGCAAGTGAGCAACATTTTCTACTTCTGAAACATGCACAGGGCAAAACAGGAGGATAAAAAATGTCTTCCTGACCCCATCTGGCCATCCGATATAATACACCCGAATCGATATCGCTCCCCTGTGATCATAACCCCAATATAATTAATTACATCTGTAATTATCTTGTGGCCAATGACTTCATAGTCGATCACACGGTGTCATCCTGCTGGACACCCAGTGATCGAGTCCAGAGCGGACACAAAAGGCCCCTGTGGAAGAACAGTATAGGGGCCCTGTGCGGCCCAACCGCTCCTCATGATGCACAATCCCACCTGCTGTGGAGGGAGATGTGGCCTCTGACCTCTTGGGTTGTCTGTATAATATACAGGACAAGTCCTCTAGAGAGAGACGCCTAATATTTGTTCTTCGCTCTGACCATGGGATGAGGATACTGAATAAAGGACCCCAATAATAACTCCTGAAACTCACAGGGAAAGAATGCCTGCACTCATCTCAGAACTGCTGGAGTGAACAGGAAAGTAGGATGAAGGTAAGTACTTCTTAAAGCATATCTAAACTTTCAATAAACTGTGCATACATCAATGGTCCAGTATATGTTGTCTCTGTATGCTTGATGTTTTAGTTTGTTTCTCCTCTTAGCTCATAAATGTATTTTATATTCTATCTAAATAGCTTGATTATTGTATCATAATAATGATTAAAAGCCTGATGTTACCATTTTACTACAGTAAATTTATCACTAAAGCTTAAACATGAGCTGTGTATGAGGGAGTCGGAGCCGTGTATGAGGGAGTAGGAGCCGTGTATGAGGGGGCCGGAGCCGTGTATGAGGGGGTCGGAGCCGTGTATGAGGGAGTCGGAGTCGTGTATGAGGGAGTCGGAGCCGTGTATGAGGGAGTCGGAGCCGTGTATGAGGGAGTAGGAGCCGTGTATGAGGGGGCCGGAGCCGTGTATGAGGGGGTCGGAGCCGTGTATGAGGGGGTCGGAGTCGTGTATGAGGGGGTCGGAGCCGCGTATGAGGGGGTCGGAGCCGCGTATGAGGGGGTCGGAGCCGCGTATGAGGGGGTCGGAGCCGCGTATGAGGGAGTAGGAGCCGCGTATGAGGGGGTCGGAGCCGCGTATGAGGGAGTCGGAGTCGCGTATGAGGGGGTCGGAGCCGTGTATGAGGGAGTCGGAGCCGTGTATGAGGGGGTCGGAGCCGTGTATGAGGGGGTCGGAGCCGTGTATGAGGGAGTCGGAGCCGTGTATGAGGGAGTCGGAGTCGTGTATGAGGGAGTAGGAGCCGTGTATGAGGGGGTCGGAGTCGTGTATGAGGGAGTAGGAGCCGTGTATGAGGGGGCCGGAGCCGTGTATGAAGGGGTCAGAGTCGTGTATGAGGGAGTAGGAGCCGTGTATGAGGGGGTCGGAGCTGTGTATGAGGGAGTAGGAGCCGTGTATGAGGGGGTCGGAGCCGTGTATGAGGGAGTCGGAGCCGTGTATGAGGGAGTCGGAGTCGTGTATGAGGGGGTAGGAGCCGTGTATGAGGGGGTCGGAGCCGTGTATGAGGGAGTCGGAGTCGTGTATGAGGGAGTCGGAGCCGTGTATGAGGGGGTCAGAGCCGTGTATGAGGGAGTAGGAGCCGTGTATGAGGGGGTCGGAGCCGTGTATGAGGGGGTCGGAGTCGTGTATGAGGGGGTCGGAGTCGTGTATGAGGGGGCCGGAGCCGTGTATGAGGGAGTAGGAGCCGTGTATGAGGGGGTCGGAGCCGTGTATGAGGGAGTCGGAGCCGTGTATGAGGGAGTCGGAGTCGTGTATGAGGGAGTAGGAGCCGTGTATGAGGGGGTCGGAGTCGTGTATGAGGGAGTAGGAGCCGTGTATGAGGGGGCCGGAGCCGTGTATGAAGGGGTCAGAGTCGTGTATGAGGGAGTAGGAGCCGTGTATGAGGGGGTCGGAGCCGTGTATGAGGGAGTAGGAGCCGTGTATGAGGGGGTCGGAGCCGTGTATGAGGGAGTCGGAGCCGTGTATGAGGGAGTCGGAGTCGTGTATGAGGGGGTAGGAGCCGTGTATGAGGGGGTCGGAGCCGTGTATGAGGGAGTCGGAGTCGTGTATGAGGGAGTCGGAGCCGTGTATGAGGGGGTCAGAGCCGTGTATGAGGGAGTAGGAGCCGTGTATGAGGGGGTCGGAGCCGTGTATGAGGGGGTCGGAGTCGTGTATGAGGGGGTTGGAGTCGTGTATGAGGGGGCCGGAGTCGTGTATGAGGGGGCCGGAGCCGTGTATGAGGGACTCGGAGTCGTGTATGAGGGAGTCGGAGCCGTGTATGAGGGGGTCAGAGCCGTGTATGAGGGAGTAGGAGCCGTGTATGAGGGGGTCGGAGCCGTGTATGAGGGGGTCGGAGTCGTGTATGAGGGGGTTGGAGTCGTGTATGAGGGGGCCGGAGCCGTGTATGAGGGACTCGGAGTCGTGTATGAGGGAGTAGGAGCCGTGTATGAGGGGGTCGGAGCCGTGTATGAGGGAGTCGGAGTCGTGTATGAGGGAGTCGGAGCCGTGTATGAGGGGGTCAGAGCCGTGTATGAGGGAGTAGGAGCCGTGTATGAGGGGGTCGGAGCCGTGTATGAGGGGGTCGGAGTCGTGTATGAGGGAGTAGGAGCCGTGTATGAGGGGGTCGGAGCCGTGTATGAGGGAGTCGGAGCCGTGTATGAGGGGGTCGGAGCCGTGTATGAGGGGGTCGGAGCCGTGTATGAGGGAGCCGGAGCCGTGTATGAGGGAGCCGGAGCCGTGTATGAGGGAGCCGGAGCCGTGTATGAGGGAGTCGGAGTCGTGTATGAGGGAGTCGGAGCTGTGTATGAGGGGGTCGGAGTCGTGTATGAGGGAGTCGGAGCCGTGTATGAGGGGGTCGGAGTCGTGTATGAGGGGGTCGGAGCCGTGTATGAGGGGGTCGGAGCCGTGTATGAGGGAGTTGGAGCCGTGTATGAGGTAGTCGGAGTCGTGTATGAGGGGGTCAGAGTCGTGTATGAGGGGGTCAGAGTCGTGTATGAGGGAGTCGGAGCCGTGAATGAGGGGGTCGGAGCCGTGTATGAGGGAGTCGGAGCAGTGTATGAGGGAGTCGGAGCTGTGTATGAGGGGGTCAGAGTCGTGTATGAGGGGGTCAGAGTCGTGTATGAGGGAGTCGGAGCCGTGTATGAGGGGGTCGGAGCCGTGTATGAGGGAGTCGGAGCAGTGTATGAGGGAGTCGGAGCCGTGTATGAGGGAGTCGGAGCCGTGTATGAGGGAGTCGGAGCCGTGTATGAGGGGGTCGGAGCCGTGTATGAGGGAGCCGGAGCCGTGTATGAGGGAGCCGGAGCCGTGTATGAGGGAGCCGGAGCCGTGTATGAGGGAGTCGGAGCCGTGTATGAGGGAGTCGGAGTCGTGTATGAGGGAGTCGGAGCTGTGTATGAGGGGGTCGGAGTCGTGTATGAGGGAGTCGGAGCAGTGTATGAGGGAGTCGGAGCCGTGTATGAGGGAGTCGGAGCCGTGTATGAGGGAGTCGGAGCAGTGTATGAGGGAGTCGGAGCCGTGTATGAGGGAGTCGGAGCCGTGTATGAGGGGGTCGGAGCCGTGTATGAGGGAGCCGGAGCCGTGTATGAGGGAGCCGGAGCCGTGTATGAGGGAGCCGGAGCCGTGTATGAGGGAGTCGGAGCCGTGTATGAGGGAGTCGGAGTCGTGTATGAGGGAGCCGGAGCCGTGTATGAGGGAGTCGGAGCCGTGTATGAGGGAGTCGGAGTCGTGTATGAGGGAGCCGGAGCCGTGTATGAGGGAGCCGGAGCCGTGTATGAGGGAGTCGGAGCCGTGTATGAGGGGGTCGGAGTCGTGTATGAGGGAGTCGGAGCCGTGTATGCGGGAGTCGGAGCCGTGTATGAGGGAGTCGAAGCCGTGTATGAGGGAGTCGGAGCTGTGTATGAGGGGGTCGGAGTCGTGTATGAGGGAGTCGGAGCCGTGTATGAGGGAGTCGGAGCCGTGTATGAGGGGGTCGGAGTCGTGTATGAGGGAGTCGGAGCCGTGTATGAGGGAGTCGGAGCCGTGTATGAGGGAGTCGGAGCCGTGTATGAGGGAGTCGGAGCCGTGTATGAGGGGGTTGGAGTCGTGTATGAGGGGGTCGGAGTCGTGTATGAGGGAGTCGGAGCCGTGTATGAGGGAGTCGGAGCCGTGTATGAGGGGGTCGGAGTCGTGTATGAGGGAGTAGGAGCTGTGTATGAGGGAGTCGGAGTCGTGTATGAGGGAGTAGGAGCCGTGTATGAGGGGGTCGGAGTCGTGTATGAAGGGGTCGGAGTCGTGTATGAGGGAGTCGGAGTCGTGTATGAGGGGGCCGGAGCCGTGTATGAGGGGGTCGGAGCCGTGTATGAGGGAGTAGGAGCCGTGTATGAGGGGGTCGGAGTCGTGTATGAGGGAGTCGGAGTCGTGTATGAGGGAGTCGGAGCCGTGTATGAGGGGTCGGAGCCGTGTATGAGGGGGTCGGAGTCGTGTATGAGGGGGTCGGAGCCGTGTATG
This sequence comes from Phyllobates terribilis, assembly GCF_046119375.1. Lineage (NCBI taxonomy): Eukaryota > Metazoa > Chordata > Amphibia > Anura > Dendrobatidae > Phyllobates > Phyllobates terribilis. The sequence continues at coordinate 183,470,937 of NW_027362769.1, read as the reverse complement.
AGGGGGTCGGAGTCGTGTATGAGGGAGTCGGAGCCGTGTATGAGGGAGTCGGAGCCGTGTATGAGGGGGTCGGAGTCGTGTATGAGGGGGTCGGAGTCGTGTATGAGGGGGTCGGAGTCGTGTATGAGGGGGTCGGAGTCGTGTATGAGGGGGTCGGAGTCGTGTATGAGGGGGCCGGAGCCGTGTATGAGGGGGCCGGAGCCGCGTATGTGGGAGTCGGAGCCGCGTATGAGGGGGTCGGAGCCGCGTATGAGGGGGTCGGAGCCGTGTATGAGGGAGTCGGAGCCGTGTATGAGGGGGTCGGAGCCGCGTATGAGGGAGCCGGAGCCGCGTATGAGGGGGTCGGAGTCGCGTATGAGGGGGTCGGAGTCGCGTATGAGGGGGTCGGAGCCGTGTATGAGGGGGTCGGAGCCGTGTATGAGGGGGTCTGAGTCGTGTATGAGGGAGTCGGAGCCGTGTATGAGGTGGTCGGAGTCGTGTATGAGGGAGTTGGTGTCATGGAAATTGAGGAGATGGAGGTTTGGCTTACCGACGCCACAGCCCTGGTTTCCACCATACACTTCCAGGGATCGGGGCTTTTATATTTAGTGCTAATTTGTATGTGTTTTGTTTTTTTTTTAAATGGAGAGGGCGTGTCTTACGTGAATTTATGGGGGCGTGTCTTACGTGAATTTCTGGGGGCGTGTCTTATGTGTCTTTCTGGGGGCGTGTCTTTCGGGGGGCGTGTCTTATGTCAATTTCTGGGGGCGTGTCTTATGTGAATTTCTGGGAGCGTGTCTAACATGAATTTCTGGGGGCGTGTCTTATGTGAATTTCTGGGGGCGTGTCTTATGTGAATTTCTGGGGGCGTGTCTTATGTGAATTTCTGGGGGCGTGTCTTATGTGAATTTCTGGGGGCGTGTCTTATGTGTATTTATGGGGGCGTGTCTTATGTGAATTTCTGGGGGCGTGTCTTATGTGAATTTCTGGGGGCGTGTCTTATGTGTATTTCTGGGGGCGTGTCTTATGTGAATTTCTGGGGGCGTGTCTTATGTGAATTTCTGGGGGCGTGTCTTATGTGAATTTCTGGGGGCGTGTCTTATGTGAATTTCTGGGGGCGTGTCTTATGTGTATTTCTGGGGGCGTGTCTTATGTGTATTTCTGGGGGCGGGTTTTCAGGCTGCTTTGCATAATGACCCTGTGAATGACGCTCCCTTAGTAAAGGGACCATAAAAATTTGCGCTAAATATAAAAGCCCATAAATCAGAAGCCGTAAGGCGGAATTACAAAGAAAGCTGAATATTCGGGGAAGCAGCAGGGATGGTAACAGCGGCCATGGGGAGAGATCCTGAGCTCCACGTCTCCTTTAATCAGATTCCTCTGCAGATAATGGAGCCGTCTGTCACCCTCACAAGCCTCGTCTTCTGGGCCGCACACAGTACTTGCAATGAATGAATCGTGTGCTGGTTCTTTGTTCGGACCCTCATACATGGTGTTCTCAATGTTTCCAGCTGTTTATCACATTATTGTTCGGCTTTTGCAGCTGCTGCTTGGCATTCAGTGTCGCTGTCAGTTTGATGGTTTATATTTGGACAGTGATGATGTCACCTCTGTATATTATACAGTAATGGCTGTGTGAGGGTATGTGCCCAAGATCCGTAGTTGTCCGTGCCCCCGACGCTGCAGAACATGCAAATGAGCGGCACAATTTTTTTCTCACATGGACTTTCCTCATTGATGTTAGGTCTATGGGGAAAGTCCAAATGGGACCCGCAAGAGAAATGGACAGCGGTCCTGAAAGACGCACCGTACGTCAGTGTCAGAGGGTGGTCCGCAGGTGCACAGAGACGCAGAGTGGAGATGGGATTTTTAGAAATAACATCCACTGCTGTAACATCCTGACGCTCCATAAACACTCAGCCGCTCCTGACTGTGTGCACAGAGCCTTATTGTAGAGCGATCACTGCTGCCCACATAACGCTGACGCTGATGAACAGACCTGGTGCAGGTGAATACAGATGCCACAGGGACAGCACATTCACAGCTCTGCTACATGTCACAGGGACGGCACATTCACAGCTCTGCTACATGTCACAGGGACAGCACATTCACAGCTCTGCTACATGTCACAGGGACGGCACATTCACAGCTCTGCTACATGTCACAGGGACGGCACATTCACAGCTCTGCTACATGTCACAGGGACGGCACATTCACAGCTCTGCTACATGTCACAGGGACGGCACATTCACAGCTCTGCTACATGTCACAGGGACAGCACATTCACAGCTCTGCTACATGTCACAGGGACGGCACATTCACAGCTCTGCTACATGTCACAGGGACGGCACATTCACAGCTCTGCTACATGTCACAGGGACGGCACATTCACAGCTCTGCTACATGTCACAGGGACGGCACATTCACAGCTCTGCTACATGTCACAGGGACAGCACATTCACAGCTCTGCTACATGTCACAGGGACGGCACATTCACAGCTCTGCTACATGTCACAGGGACGGCACATTCACAGCTCTGCTACATGTCACAGGGACGGCACATTCACAGCTCTGCTACATGTCACAGGGACGGCACATTCACAGCTCTGCTACATGTCACAGGGACAGCACATTCACAGCTCTGCTACATGTCACAGGGACGGCACATTCACAGCTCTGCTACATGTCACAGGGACAGCACATTCACAGCTCTGCTACATGTCACAGGGACGGCACATTCACAGCTCTGCTACATGTCACAGGGACGGCACATTCACAGCTCTGCTACATGTCACAGGGACAGCACATTCACAGCTCTGCTACATGTCACATGGACGGCACATTCACAACTCTGCTACATGTCACAGGGACGGCACATTCACAGCTCTGCTACATGTCACATGGACGGCACATTCACAGCTTTGCTACATGTCACAGGGACGGCACATTCACAGCTCTGCTACATGTCACATGGACGGCACATTCACAGCTCTGCTACATGTCACAGGGACGGCACATTCACAGCTCTGCTACATGTCACAGGGACAGCACATTCACAGCTTTGCTACATGTCACAGGGACGGCACATTCACAGCTCTGCTACATGTCACAGGGACAGCACATTCACAGCTTTGCTACATGTCACAGGGACGGCACATTCACAGCTCTGCTACATGTCACATGGACGGCACATTCACAGCTCTGCTACATGTCACAGGGACAGCACATTCACAGCTTTGCTACATGTCACATGGACGGCACATTCACAGCTCTGCTACATGTCACATGGACGGCACATTCACAGCTCTGCTACATGTCACAGGGACGGCACATTCACAGCTCTGCTACATGTCACAGGCACAACACATTCACAGCTCTGCTACATGTCACAGGATCGGCACATTCACAGCTCTGCTACATGTCACAGGGACGGCACATTCACAGCTCTGCTAAATGTCACATGGACGTCATATTCACAGCTCTGCTACATGTCACATGGACGGCACATTCACAGCTCTGCTACATGTCACATGGACGGCACATTCACAGCTCTGCTACATGTCACAGGGACGGCACATTCACAGCTCTGCTACATGTCACATGGACGGCACATTCACAGCTCTGCTACATGTCACAGGGACGGCACATTCACAGCTCTGCTACATGTCACAGGGACGGCACATTCACAGCTCTGCTACATGTCACAGGGACGGCACATTCACAGCTCTGCTACATGTCACAGGGACGGCACATTCACAGCTCTGCTACATGTCACATGGACGGCACATTCACAGCTCTGCTACATGTCACATGGACGGCACATTCACAGCTCTGCTACATGTCACAGGCACAACACATTCACAGCTCTGCTACATGTCACAGGGACGGCACATTCACAGCTCTGCTACATGTCACATGGACGGCACATTCACAGCTCTGCTACATGTCACATGGACGGCACATTCACAGCTCTGCTACATGTCACAGGCACAACACATTCACAGCTCTGCTACATGTCACAGGGACGGCACATTCACAGCTCTGCTACATGTCACAGGGTGGGCACATTCACAGCTCTGCTACATGTCACATGGACGGCACATTCACAGCTCTGCTACATGTCACATGGACGGCACATTCACAGCTCTGCTACATGTCACAGGGACAGCACATTCACAGCTCTGCTACATGTCACAGGGACGGCACATTTACAGCTCTGCTACATGTCACATGGACGGCACATTCACAGCTCTGCTACATGTCAAATGGATGGCACATTCACAGCTCTGCTACATGTCACATGGACGGCACATTCACAGCTCTGCTACATGTCAGGGACGGCACATTCACAGCTCTGCTACATGTCAGGGACGGCACATTCACAGCTCTGCTACATGTCACATGGACGGCACATTCACAGCTCTGCTACATGTCACATGGACGGCACATTCACAGCTCTGCTACATGTCACATGGACGGCACATTCACAGCTCTGCTACATGTCACTGGGACGGCGCATTCACAGCTCTGCTACATGTCACAGGGACGGCACATTCACAGCTCTGCTACATGTCACATGGACGGCACATTCACAGCTCTGCTACATGTCAGGGACGGCACATTCACAACTCTGCTACATGTCACTGGGACGGCGCATTCACAGCTCTGATACAGTGCTGGCCAAAAGTATTGGCACCCCTGCAATTCTGTCAGATAATACTCAGTTTCTTGCAATCACAAATTCTTTGGTCTTATTATCTTCATTTAATTTGTCTTCAATGAAAAAACACAAAAGAGAATGAAGCAAAAATCAAATCATTGATCATTTCACACAAAACTCCAAAAAAGGGCCGGACAAAAGTATTGGCACCCTCAGCCTAATACTTGGTTGCACAACCTTTAGCCAAAATAACTGCGAACAACCGCTTCCGGTAACCATCAATGAGTTTCTTACAATGCTCTGCTGGAATTGTAGACCATTCTTCTTTGGCAAACTGCTCCAGGTCCCTGATATTTGAAGGCTGCCTTCTCCAAACTGCCATTTTGAGATCTCTCCACAGGTGTTCTATGGGATTCAGGTCTGGACTCATTGCTGGCCACCTTAGAAGTCTCCAGTGCTTTCTCACAAACCATTTTATAGTGCTTTTGGAAGTGTGTTTTGGGTCATTGTCCTGCTGGAAGACCCATGACCTCTGAGGGAGACCCAGCTTTCTCACACTGGGCCCTACATTATGCTGCAAAATTTGTTGGTAGTCTTCAGACTTCATAATGCCATGCACACGGTCAAGCAGTCCAGTGCCAGAGGCAGCAAAGCAACCCCAAAACATCAGGGAACCTCCACCATGTTTGACTGTAGGGACCGTGTTCTTTTCTTTGAATGCTTCTTTTTTTTTCCTGTACACTCTATGTTGATGCTTTTTCCCATCTACTTTTGTCTCATCTGACCAGAGAACATTCTTCCAAAACGTTTTAGGCTTTCTCAGGTAAGTTTTGGCAAACTCCAGCCTGGCTTTTTTATGTCTCGGGGTAAGAAGTGGGGTCTTCCTGGGTATCCTACCATACAGTCCCTTTTCATTCAGACGCCGACGGATAGTACGGGTTGACACTGTTGTACCCTCGGACTCAGGGCAGCTTGAACTTGTTTGGATGTTAGTCGAGGTTCTTTATCCACCATCCGCACAATCTTGCGTTGAAATCTCTCGTCAATTTTTCTTTTCCGGCCACATCTAGGGAGGTTAGCCACAGTGCCATGGGCTTTACACTGACACTGCGCACGGAAGACACAGGAACATTCAGGTCTTTGGAGATGGACTTGTAGCCTTGAGATTGCTCATGCTTCCTCACAATTTGGTTTCTCAAGTCCTCAGACAGTTCTTTGGTCTTCTTTCTTTTCTCCATGCTCAATGTGGTCACACAAGGACACAGGACAGAGGTTGAGTCAACTTTAATCCATGTTAACTGGCTGCAAGTGTGATTTAGTTATTGCCAACACCTGTTAGGTGCCACAGGTAAGTTACAGGTGCTGTTAATTACACCAATTACAGAAGCATCACAGGATTGTTCACACAGTGCCAATACTTTTGTCCACCCCCTTTTTAGGTTTGGTGTGGAATTATATCCAATTTGGCTTTAGGACAATTATTTTTGTGTTTTTTTTCATTGAAGACAAATTAAATGAAGATAATAATACCAAAGAATTTGTGATTGCAATCATTTTCAGGAAGAAACTGAGTATTATCTGACAGAATTGCAGGGGTGCCAATACTTTTGGCCAGCACTGTACATGTCACAGGGACGGCACATTGACGTTGATGTGTATCTAATCCTATCCTGTGTGATACTGTCTGCTGAGCCGTGTATCTAATCCTCTCCTGTGTGATACTGTCTGCTGAGCCGTGTATCTAATCCTATCCTGTGTGGTACTGTCTGCTGAGCTGTGTATCTAATCCTCTCCTGTGTGATACTGTCTGCTGAGCCGTGTATCTAATCCTATCCTGTGTGGTACTGTCTGCTGAGCTGTGTATCTAATCCTCTCCTGTGTGATACTGTCTGCTGAGCCGTGTATCTAATCCTCTCCTGTGTGATACTGTCTGCTGAGCTGTGTATCTAATCCTCTCCTGGGTGATACTATCTGCTGAGCCGTGTATCTAATCCTCTCCTGTGTGATACTGTCTGCTGAGCCGTGTATCTAATCCTATCCTGTGTGGTACTGTCTGCTGAGCTGTGTATCTAATCCTCTCCTGTGTGATACTGTCTGCTGAGCCGTGTATCTAATCCTATCCTGTGTGGTACTGTCTGCTGAGCTGTGTATCTAATCCTCTCCTGTGTGATACTGTCTGCTGAGCCGTGTATCTAATCCTCTCCTGTGTGATACTGTCTGCTGAGCTGTGTATCTAATCCTCTCCTGGGTGATACTATCTGCTGAGCCGTGTATCTAATCCTCTCCTGTGTGATACTGTCTGCTGAGCCGTGTATCTAATCCTATCCTGTGTGGTACTGTCTGCTGAGCCGTGTATCTAATCCTCTCCTGTGTGATACTGTCTGCTGAGCCGTGTATCTAATCCTATCCTGTGTGATACTGTCTGCTGAGCCGTGTATCTAATCCTATCCTGTGTGATACTGTTTGCTGAGCTGTGTATCTAATCCTCTCCTGTGTGATACTGTCTGCTGAGCCGTGTATCTAATCCTATCCTGTGTGATCCTGTCTGCTGAGCCGTGTATCTAATCCTCTCCTGTGTGATACTGTCTGCTGAGCTGTGTATCTAATCCTCTCCTGGGTGATACTGTCTGCTGAGCCGTGTATCTAATCCTCTCCTGTGTGATACTGTCTGCTGAGCCGTATATCTAATCCTATCCTGTGTGGTACTGTCTGCTGAGCCGTGTATCTAATCCTATCCTGTGTGATACTGTCTGCTGAGCCGTGTATCTAATCCTATCCTGTGATACTGTCTGCTGAGCCATGTATCTAATCCTATCCTGTGTGATACTGTATGCTGAGCTGTGTATCTAATCCTCTCCTGTGTGATACTGTCTGCTGAGCCGTGTATCTAATCCTATCCTGTGTGGTACTGTCTGCTGAGCCGTGTATCTAATCCTATCCTGTGTGATACTGTCTGCTGAGCTGTGTATCTAATCCTATCCTGTGTGATACTGTATGCTGAGCTGTGTATCTAATCCTCTCCTGTGTGATACTGTCTGCTGAGCCGTGTATCTAATCCTATCCTGTGTGGTACTGTCTGCTGAGCCGTGTATCTAATCCTCTCCTGTGTGATACTGTCTGCTGAGCTGTGTATCTAATCCTCTCCTGGGTGATACTCTCTGTTGAGCTGTGTATCTAATCCTATCCTGTGTGGTACTGTCTGCTGAGCTGTGTATCTAATCCTCTCCTGTGTGATACTGTCTGCTGAGCCGTGTATCTAATCCTATCCTGTGTGATACTGTCTGCTGAGCCGTGTATCTAATCCTATCCTGTGTGATACTGTCTGCTGAGCTTTGTATCTAATCCTATCCTGTGTGATACTGTCTGCTGAGCTTTGTATCTAATCCTGTCCTGTGTGATACTGTCTGCTGAGCCGTGTATCTAATCCTATCCTGTGTGATACTGTCTGCTGAGCTGTGTATCTAATCCTATCCTGTGTGATACTGTCTGCTGAGCCGTGTATCTAATCCTATCCTGTGTGGTACTGTCTGCTGAGCTGTGTATCTAATCCTATCCTGTGTGATACTGTCTGCTGAGCTGTGTATCTAATCCTGTCCTGTGTGATACTGTCTGCTGAGCCGTGTATCTAATCCTATCCTGTGTGATACTGTCTGCTGAGCCGTGTATCTAATCCTATCCTGTGTGATACTGTCTGCTGAGCTGTATCTAATCCTATCCTGTGTGATACTGTCTGCTGAGCCGTGTATCTAATCCTATCCTGTGTGATACTGTCTGCTGAGCTGTATCTAATCCTATCCTGTGTGATACTGTCTGCTGAGCCGTGTATCTAATCCTATCCTGTGTGATACTGTCTGCTGAGCTGTGTATCTAATCCTATCCTGTGTGATACTGTCTGCTGCGCCGTGTATCTAATCCTATCCTGTGTGATACTGTCTGCTGAGCCGTGTATCTAATCCTATCCTGTGTGATACTGTCTGCTGAGCCGTGTATCTAATCCTCTCCTGTGTGATACTGTCTGCTGAGCCGTGTATCTAATCCTATCCTGTGTGATACTGTCTGCTGAGCCGTGTATCTAATCCTATCCTGTGTGATACTGTCTGCTGAGCCGTATATCTAATCCTATCCTGTGTGATACTGTCTGCTGAGCCGTGTATCTAATCCCATCCTGTGTGATACTGTCTGCTGAGCCGTGTATCTAATCCTATCCTGTGTGATACTGTCTGCTGAGCCGTGTATCTAATCCTATCCTGTGTGATACTGTCTGCTGAGCTGTGTATCTAATCCTATCTTGTGTGATACTGTCTGCTGAGCCATGTATCTAATCCTATCCTGTGTGATACTGTCTGCTGAGCCGTGTATCTAATCCTATCCTGTGTGATACTGTCTGCTGAGCCGTGTATCTAATCCTATCCTGTGTGATACTGTCTGCTGCGCCGTGTATCTAATCCTATCCTGTGTGATACTGTCTGCTGAGCCGTGTATCTAATCCTATCCTGTGTGATACTGTCTGCTGAGCCGTGTATCTAATCCTATCCTGTGTGATACTGTCTGCTGAGCCGTGTATCTAATCCTATCCTGTGTTATACTGTCTGCTGAGCTGTGTATCTAATCCTCTCCTGTGTGATACTGTCTGCTGAGCTGTGTATCTAATCCTCTCCTGTGTGATACTGTCTGCTGAGCCGTGTATCTAATCCTATCCTGTGTGATACTGTCTGCTGAGCCGTGTATCTAATCCTATCCTGTGTGATACTGTCTGCTGAGCCGTATATCTAATCCTATCCTGTGTGATACTGTCTGCTGAGCCGTGTATCTAATCCCATCCTGTGTGATACTGTCTGCTGAGCCGTGTATCTAATCCTATCCTGTGTGATACTGTCTGCTGAGCCGTGTATCTAATCCTATCCTGTGTGATACTGTCTGCTGAGCCGTGTATCTAATCCCATCCTGTGTGACACTGACTGCTGAGCCGTGTATCTAATCCTCTCCTGTGTGATACTGTCTGCTGAGCTGTGTATCTAATCCTCTCCTGTGTGATACTGTCTGCTGAGCCATGTATCTAATCCTCTCCTGTGTGATACTGTCTGCTGAGCCGTGTATCTAATCCTATCCTGTGTGATACTGTCTGCTGAGCCGTATATCTAATCCTATCCTGTGTGATACTGTCTGCTGAGCCGTGTATCTAATCCCATCCTGTGTGATACTGTCTGCTGAGCCGTGTATCTAATCCTATCTTGTGTGATACTGTCTGCTGAGCCGTGTATCTAATCCTATCCTGTGTGATACTGTCTGCTGAGCCGTGTATCTAATCCCATCCTGTGTGACACTGACTGCTGAGCCGTGTATTTAATCCTCTCCTGTGTGATACTGTCTGCTGAGCCGTGTATCTAATCCTATCCTGTGTGATACTGTCTGCTGAGCCGTGTATCTAATCCCATCCTGTGTGACACTGACTGCTGAGCCGTGTATCTAATCCTCTCCTGTGTGATACTGTCTGCTGAGCTGTGTATCTAATCCTCTCCTGTGTGATACTGTCTGCTGAGCCGTGTATCTAATCCCATCCTGTGTGACACTGACTGCTGAGCCGTGTATCTAATCCTCTCCTGTGTGATACTGTCTGCTGAGCCGTGTATCTAATCCTATCCTGTGTGATACTGTCTGCTGAGCCGTGTATCTAATCCTATCCTGTGTGATACTGTCTGCTGAGCCGTGTATCTAATCCCATCCTGTGTGACACTGACTGCTGAGCCGTGTATCTAATCCTCTCCTGTGTGATACTGTCTGCTGAGCTGTGTATCTAATCCTATCCTGTGTGATACTGTCTGATGAGTGTGTATCTAATCCTCTCCTGTGTGATACTGTCTGCTGAGCCGTGTATCTAATCCTATCCTGTGTGATACCGTCTGCTGAGCCATGTATCTAATCCTATCATGTGTGATACTGTCTGCTGAGCCGTGTATCTAATCCTACCCTGTGTGATACTGACTGCTGAGCCGTGTATCTAATCCTCTCCTGTGTGATACTGTTTGCTGAGCTGTGTATCTAATCCTATCCTGTGTGGTACTGTCTGCTGAGCTGTGTATCTAATCCTATCCTGTGTGATACTGTCTGCTGAGCTGTGTATCTAATCCTATCCTGTGTGATACTGTCTGCTGAGCCGTGTATCTAATCCTATCCTGTGTGATACTGTCTGCTGAGCTGTGTATCTAATCCTATGCTGTGTGATACTGTCTGATGAGCTCTGTATCTAATCCTATCCTGTGTGATACTGTCTGCTGAGCAGTGTATCTAATCCTATCGTTCCCGGAGATCACTGCTCTTTTGCTCCAGGGATCCAGTGTTCAGAGCTTGGTGTTAGCAGCAGTCGCTGTATTGATTATTTGTAATAGGATCAAGTTCAGAGGCTGCAAGTATCTTCCCTGTGGATCTCTGCAGACAGAACAGCTAAGCGGAGGGATCTACATAACGGAGGGATCTACATAACGGAGGGATCTACATAACGGAGGGATCTACATAATGGAGGGATCTACATAACGTTACCCATGGATTTCAGTGATCATCCTTCATTATTATTTACTAGATGGTGGCCCGATTCTAACGCATCGGGTATTCTAGAATAGGTATGCGGCCGACCGGGCGCAATCAGCAGAGCGGTGTTTAAATTTGGCGCCAAAATCGCTGAATGGTCGCGGCCGGCGGTCGCGACTAATCAGCAGAGCGGTGTTAAAATTTGGCGCCAATAATGGTGATTGGTCATGGCCGCGACTAATCAGCAGAGCGGTGTTTAAATTTGTCGCCAATAATGCTGGTTATTCGTGACCGGTAACCGCGACCAATGAGCAGAGCGGTGTTTAAATATAGCGACAATATCGCTGATTGGTGGTTGCGACTAATCAGCAGAGCGAGGTTTAAATTTGGCGCCAATACTGCTGATTGGTCGCGGCCGGCGACCGCGACCAATCAGCAGAGCAGTATTTCAAATTGGCACCAAAATCGCTGATTGGTCGCGGACGTCAGACATGACCAATCAGCGATATGGGCGGCAAATTTAAACCCCGCTCTGCTATCGCTGATTGGTCGCGTCTGCCGTCCGCGACCAATCAGCAGAGCGTTGTTTAAATTTGGTGCCAATCTCGCTGATTGGTCGCGTCTGGTGTCAGTGACCAATCAGCAGAGCGTTGTTTAAATTTGGCGCCAATCTCGCAGATTGGTCGCGTCTGCCGTCAGCGACGAATCAGCAGAGCGTTGTTTAAATTTGGAGCCAATCTCGCTGATTGGTCGCATCTGGCGTCCGCGACCAATCAGCAGAGCGTTGTTTAAATTTGGCGGCAATCTCGCTGATTGGTAGCGGTCGACGGCGGCCGCGACCAATCAGCAGAGCGTTGTTTAAGTTTGGCGCCAATCTCGCTGATTGGTCGCGGCTAGCGGCCGCGACCAATCAGCACAGCGGTGTTTACATTTGGCGCCAATCTCGCTGATTGGTCGCGGTCGGCCGGCGGCCGCGACCAATCAGCAGAGCGGCGTTTAGATTTGCCGCCCATCTCGCTGATTGGTCGCGGCCGGCCACCGCGACGAATGAGCAGAGCAGCGTTTAAATTTGCCGCCCATCTCGCTGATTGGTCGCGGTCGGCCACCGCGACCAATCAGCAGAGCGGCGTTTAAATTTGCAGCCTATTTCGCTGATTGGTCGCGACCGCGACCAATCAGCAGAGCGGCGTTAAAATTTGCCGCCGATATCGCTGATTGGTCACGGTGGCCGAAGGAAGAGGCCCTCTCAACACTGCTTTGGTCGTTCACATCTATTTCAACGCGTTGTCCAAAAATATCACTTACGATGCAGTCAGTGCACAACATGTCTTCTGGTATTTCAATAATGTCTTCTCCAAGGTTATATTCATTGCTCAGTTCACCATTACCAAGTTTAAGAAGCCAGTTGCTGTACTCTGGGTCAGAAGATCGCATGTTGTTAATTAGTTGTAGTTTATTAAACTCTTTCCAAAGGTCTGACATTTTTAAGGTTGACTCGATAATATTTGTTCTTGTTCCATTCTGTACAACTGGAAGGCATTGCCTAAAATCTCCGCCAAGGACAAAAACTTTACCTCCAAAAGGAATTTCATTTTTTCAGCAATATTTGTAGCCATAACTTCACGCAGAAGTCTGTCAATTAAGCTCAAAGCATATTTGGGCGCCATGGTGCACTCATCAAGTATCAAAAGATTTGCACTGTTCAACTGTTTTCCTGCAAATGTGTCTTGTTTGATTCTGGAAACGGAGATTTCATTGACCGGAAATGGTATCCCAAAGAGTGAATGCATAGTGCGACCTCCTCGTAAAAGGTTTGCTGCAATACCTGTTGTAGCCGATGGCAATACGACTTTTCCTAATCCTCTAACGTGATGCATTAAAACTTCATAGAGGTATGTTTTACCGCTGCCTCCAGGACCGTCAATAAAGAAACATTTTGGCGTTGGATCGGCTTGGTTTTCTACAGCGCTCACAATAGTGTCATATGCAATCCGTTGTTCTAGATTTTAGGAGTTTTTCTTCTCTGTTGCCAACAATAATTCATAAGCTTCGTCATACTCTTGAATTTGTGCAACTTGACTTGCAGGCTGTGGCAAATTAAAGTCTGAAATGTTTTTCCATGCAGTAGTAGGATATTTTGGACATCTTGCATGGCATAAGATTCGCAATTGTGACAATTTCCACTTTTGTTGTGAAGACGTAAGCAGTAATCTTCAATTATATGTTCTTTGAAATTTGTCCAAAGTTGAGCCGGATTTGTAGGCGGTCCAAAGACACAAAAGTAGGCAAACAATTCACAAAGTTTCTTAGGCATATGTAGAGTAACTGCGTCTTCTAAAGTAAGTGTCCACATAGTATCATCCAATAGAAGTCCTAAAGCCAAAGCTGCAGCTTTAAATGTATCGCGCAATACTCCATTAACTGTTTTCAAATCTTCGTAACTTCTAGCTCCTTTAACATGCAGTAGTAACAGCCGAAGGCAATATCTTTCTTGATCCTTGACACTAACAGTATACATGCGTCCAATTATTCTGCTAAGTCCTCGTTGTCTTGGCTTCCAAGTTTTATTTCAAACGTAATGCTCTGGAATCTATCGATACAAATACTGCCTTGCGTTTTCGTCACGTTGGTTCAGCAAAAAACATTCCATTAATGTTGACGTTGTGCTTAAAGTTTTGGAGACATCTTCGACTTGAGCATTTTCAAAGAAATAAAGCTGCTGTTGATTTGGTAAATGAATAGCTAAACGTATAATGGCATGGGACTGTGAATGCATTGGAAATGCAAATATTCTCCAAGCAGCTTCTGGAGCACTGACATATCTTGAGTCAACAAACCGTGATGATTCATCGTGATTGACTGTTTTTTGTTGGATTTCGACGTTAGCTTTGTCATGCCCCTTGTAGATGTACTTGAAAAGATATTTAACACTTTTTATTGAAGCGCAGATTTCAACGTTGATGTGACAGTTGTAGCGTTTTAATAAGTACGGGTTGTATGGAACTATCCATGAGTTATTTATAATCTTTTTATTGTGTACAATGTTATCAATCAGTTGTCTCCGGTAGGATGGGTAGCCGTCCAAATCTTTAACAGTGTGCTGTTTCAACTGCTTTGGAAACCCTTTTGTACACTTTCCGTTTTCCATGCATGGACTTTTTGGATTTGCTACACCGCATGGGCCATGAACCATATTACAGATTACAATATTATACAGTTCAGGATACTTTTCTTGGTTAGGAATTTCAGCCCACACTATGTTGTCAATTTCATCCTCCGTGCGAAACTTGGAATCCGCGTCTAAAATAATTAGTATATGCGCATGTGGGAGACCTCGTTTCTGAAACTCTATGACGTGTACCATTGCTACGACTGTTCCAAAAAGGCCTTTTTTGATGTCTTCAAAAAGGCTGCTGAGTTTTAGTCGAAATACGCGTGCAACTAAGTCCAGCCTGTGTTCAACTTGCTGCCAGGGTTGTAGATTTTCTGTAATTTCCGGCCATTTAGGATTACAGGTCATTGTTAAAAAATGTCAGGTCTTCCATACTTTGTTACTATTGCCATTGCATCTTGATAACGCTGTTGCATGTTGCGGGGGCTACCTTCAAAGGACGACGGGAGAATTACTGTTTTTCCAATTGGAATTCCTTTTTGAACGGATTGTTTTTGCAAATGTTCTTGAAGAACGCAGTAGTCTTCAACTTTAAGTTGTTTTTGATTGCTTCGTATGAAATTGAGCCGATTTGCTTCAATTTTAACGTATGCGTCTACTAAGTACTGTTGTGTCAGTTTCCCACCGTTTAAAATAGGATTGAAGTAATTTCGCACAGACAGAAGAAAACTGTAGTACTGTAGTTGTGTAATTCTTCTTGAAGTTCCTTGCTGGTGTAGGTTTTCATGCCACCCTTGATCACCGCTGGGAAAGAATAGCGGATACAGAAGAGCATCAAGGTTGCTGTGCAAAATGCTAATCCGTTGTGTTTTAGGAACGAAAGGGTTGTTTTTGTCTGGCTTAAGATGGACTAATATATCTCTTTGAAAAGGAGGCTCTCCATCATCGTTTTGAAAAACAACTGCGACCTCACTTACACGTGGTTTGTTGTAACATCGGGAATCTTGTTGACGTTCTTGTTTAATGGCCATGATAATAGAAGGCATTTCCGTCCCATTTTGTATAGCTCTCTGTTCCTCCTCAGCTTCAACGTCTTATAGCATGGGATATGCGGCAGCAAATGGGCTGATTGTTTGTAAATGTACGGCAATTAGGTTCATCAGTTCTGCATTACACTTTTCATTTTCTTTTCGGTTCATCCTTTGTTCTGTAGCCTCATTTGGATCAAAGATGTATAATTGTGCAAATGTTGGTGGTTGTCCTAGTTCTGGGTGAAGTGTTCCAGTACGGTGGTAGATCTGGCCATGAATTTTAAAACAATACGGTCCGAATCCAGGGGGCGGTTCAATGTTGGCACCAAATGAAGCAAACGCATGAGAACTGTTGATACTTCTGATATTTTCCATAAAATTTCTACTGTGTTCATGCGTTCCTTTCATCAACTGCTCAAACAGATCTGAGTAGTGACATCTTGGTAGCATCACTTTTCCTTTTTGGCAGCATTGAGTAAACTGATTGTCAGATGGTTTTTCCTCGATAAAATTCATAGATTCGCATTTTGAACAAACTACATTCATCTTCCCACAGTAGTGTTGAATAATGATAGTTTCATTGTCTGTTACGTAACGTGCAAGTTGTTGAATGTTCTGCTGGGTTTGCCTTAGTTGGTAGAGCATTCTTTTTTGATAAATTTGTCGATCGTGTTGTTCTCGGTTTGTCCTGGATTCTGGAGATTCATTCAGACGACATTGTCTATGGGATTCTGCATCGTGTTCGTGTCTAGCCGCAGTGTGTTGTGGTGTTTCATGTTCCCGACGTTGTCTGTGAGATTCCGCATCCTGTGTTTGTCGGGTGGCAGTGTCTTGTGGTGTCTCCTGTTTCCGACGTTGTCTGTGAGATTCCGCATCCTGGGCTTGTCTGGCGACAGTGTGTTGTGGTGTCTCCTGTTTCCGACGTTGTCTGTGAGATTCCACATCCTGGGCTTGTCTGGGGACAGTGTGTTGTGGTGTTTCTTGCTCCCGGCGTTTTTGTTGAGATTCCGCATCCTGTGCTTGTCTGGCGGCAGTGTGTGGTGTTGTCTCCTGCTTCCGAATTTTTCTGTGAGCTTCCGCATCCTGGGCTTGTCTGCTGGCATTGTGTTGCGGTGTGTCCTGCGCCCGTTGTTTCTTGCAATATTCTGCATCCTTGGCTTGTCTGACGGCAGTGTGTTGCGGTGTCTCCTGTTCCCGGCGTTTTTGTTGAGATTCTGCATCGTGGGCTTGTCTGGCGGCAGTGTGTTGCGGTGTTTCCAGTTTCCGGCGTTTTTGGTGAGATTCCGCATCCTGGGCTTGTCTGGCGGCAGTGTGTTGCGGTGTCTCCTGTTCCCGGCGTTTTTGGTGAGCTTCCGCATCCTGGGCTTGTCTGGCGGCAGTGTGTTTCGGTGTCTCCTGTTCCCGGCGTTTTTTTTGAGCTTCCGCATCCTGGGCTTGTCTTGCGGCAGTGTGTTGCGGTGTCTCCTGTTCCCGGCGTTTTTGTTGAGATTCGGCATCCTGGGCTTGTCTGGCGGCAGTGTGTTGCGGTGTCTCCTGTTCCCGGCGTTTTTTGTGAGATTCGGCATCCTGAGCTTGTCTGGCGGCAGTGTGTTGCGGTGTCTCCTATTCCCGGCGTTTTTGTTGAGCTTCCGCATCCTGGGCTTGTCTTGCAGCAGTTTGTTGCGGTGTCTCCTGTTCCTGGCGTTTTTGTTGAGCTTCCGCATCCTGGGCTTGTCTGGCGGCAGTGTGTTGCGGTGTCTCCTGTTCCCGGCGTTTTTGGTGAGTTTCCGCATCCTGGGCTTGTCTGGCGGCAGTGTGTTGCGGTGTCTCCTGTTCCCGGCGTTTTTGATGATATTCGGCATCCTGGGCTTGTCTGGCGGCAGTGTGTTGCGGTGTCTCCTGTTCCCGGCGTTTTTTGTGAGATTCCGCATCCTGGGCTTGTCTGGCGGCAGTGTGTTGCGGTGTTTCCAGTTTCCGGCGTTTTTGGTGAGATTCCGCATCCTGGGCTTGTCTGGCGGCATTGTGTTGCGGTGTCTCCTGTTCCCGGCGTTTTTGGTGAGCTTCCGCATCCTGGGCTTGTCTGGCGGCAGTGTGTTTCGGTGTCTCCTGTTCCCGGCGTTTTTTTTGAGCTTCCGCATCCTGGGCTTGTCTTGCGGCAGTGTGTTTCGGTGTCTCCTGTTCCCGGCGTTTTTGTTGAGATTCGGCATCCTGGGCTTGTCTGGCGGCAGTGTGTTGCGGTGTCTCCTGTTCCCGGCGTTTTTTGTGAGATTCGGCATCCTGAGCTTGTCTGGCGGCAGTGTGTTGCGGTGTCTCCTATTCCCGGCGTTTTTGTTGAGCTTCCGCATCCTGGGCTTGTCTTGCAGCAGTTTGTTGCGGTGTCTCCTGTTCCTGGCGTTTTTGTTGAGCTTCCGCATCCTGGGCTTGTCTGGCGGCAGTGTGTTGCGGTGTCTCCTGTTCCCGGCGTTTTTGGTGAGTTTCCGCATCCTGGGCTTGTCTGGCGGCAGTGTGTTGCGGTGTCTCCTGTTCCCGGCGTTTTTGATGATATTCGGCATCCTGGGCTTGTCTGGCGGCAGTGTGTTGCGGTGTCTCCTGTTCCCGGCGTTTTTTGTGAGATTCCGCATCCTGGGCTTGTCTGGCGGCAGTGTGTTGCGGTGTCTCCTGTTCCCGGCGTTTTTTGTGAGCTTCCGCATCCTGGGCTTGTCTGGCGGCAGTATGTTGTGGTGCCTGTTGCTCTCGACGTTGTCGTTTTCTTGCTGCTTCTGCTGCTTTTCGGTCTTCCTCCGTGGCGTATTTTCGCTTACGACCCATTATAAAACAGGACGCGTAAAGAAGTATCTCTTCAGCGCGCTGTCACTGGCAGAACGTGTTCAGTAAACCTGACAGAAGTCCCTCGCGCAGTGTGACTGAAGTCCCTCGCACAGTGTGACAGAAGTCCCTCGCACAGTGTGACAGAGAAAACCTGCTCAGTACGTTATGAGCATTTTGTGAGTCACATGACCACATGGGCGGAGTTAGCCCTGCTATCTCCCGAAGGTGGCGTAGATATTTGAAATGTTGCGGTAATTGGCCGGAGAGCGTGTTTAAATTTGGCGCGGAAATCTGTGATTGGTCGCTGGCGGCGTCCGCGACCAATCATAGAAGCAGGTTTTAAATGTCGCGCGCCGTGTTCCTAAGCAGCGGACAGTGTGTTTGAATTCAGCGTTCAAATCTCTTATTGGTCGCGTCAGGAGGGCGCGACCAATCAGCGTATCGTATTGGTGAGGACCGGGGAGCGGCTGCCTGTGTGGCTACTTCCGCTCCGAGAAGCCGGGACATGAGCGGGCGCTCGCAGCAGAAGTATCCGGACCCGCAGCGCCGCTCCCCGGTCCTCCCTACACACGCTAGCCGCATGGATGTCAGCGCCGCTCCCCGGTCCTCCCTTCCGCATGGATGTCAGTGCCGCTGCCTGTGCGGATACTTCCACTCCGAGAAGCCGGGACATGAGCGACTGCTCGCAGCAGAAGTATCCCGACCCGCAGCGCCGCTCCCCGGTCCTCCCTTGACTCCCTAACCGCTGATGTCCCCACAGTATACGCATGGTGTTACAAAGGTCCGGACATTTGTGTTAAAAATCGCTGATTGGTCGCTGGCGCTGCCCGCGACCAATCACCGATTTGGGCGCCAAATTTAAATATCGGCCGCGACCAATCACCGATTTGGGCGCCAAATTTAAATATCGGCCGCGACCAATCACGGATCTTGGCTCCACATTTAAACACCGCTGTACTGATTGGTCGCCGACGCTGGGCGCCACCAATCACCGATTTTGGCGCCACATTTAAATAGCGTCCGCGACCAATCAGTACAGCGGTGTTGAAATGTGGAGCCAAGATCGGTGATTGGTCGCTGCCGATAATTAAATTTGGCGCCAAATCAGCGATTTTTAACACAAATGTCTGGACCTTAGTAACATCATGCGGATACTGTGGGGACATCAGCGGCTATGGTGTGAAGGGAGGACCGGGGAGCGGCGCTGCGGGTCGGGATACTTCTGCTGCGAGCAGGCACTCATCTCCCGGCTTCTCTGAGTGGAAGTATCCGCACAGGCAGCGCCGCTGACATCCATGCGGCTAGGGTGTGAAGGGAGGACCGGGGAGCGGCGCTGACATCCATGCGGCTAGGTGTGAAGGGAGGACCGGGGAGCGGCGCTGACATCCAATTGGTCGCGGCCGCTATTTAAATGTGCCGCACAAATCGGTGATTGGTCGCGGTCTTGGCCCGCGACCAATCACCGATTTGTGCGCCAAATTTAAATATCGTCCGCGACCAATCACCGATCTTGATTCCACATTTAAACACCGCTGTGCTGATTGGTCGCGGCCGATATTTAAATGTGGCGCCCAAATCGGTGATTGGTCGCGGGCAGCGTCCGCGACCAATCAGCACAGCGGTATTTAACTTTTGCGCTAAGATCAGTGATTGGTCGGGTCCGAAGACCGCGACCAATCATCGAATCGTCTTGGTGAGGACCGGGGAGCGGCGCTGCTTGTGCGGCTACTTCGGCTGCGAGAACCCGGGACATGAGCGGGCGCTCGCAGCAGAAGTATCCCGACCCGCAGCGCCGCTCCTCGGTCCTCCCTTCCGCATGGAGGTCAGCGACGCCGGCGCTCCTTCCGCTGCTACCGGCCGGGAGATGAGCGCCTCGCGCCGCTCATCTCCCGGCTGCATCTCCGTCCCGCAGATGAGACGCTAACGGCCGCCATATTTTTTCAGAAATCCCGCGGCGCTGATTGGCCGCTGCCGGACCAATGAGCGACGCGGGATTTCCTGGACAGACAGACAGATAGACAGACAGACAGACGGGATAAGACAATTATATATATAGATAATACAGTCCCTATGTACAAGAATATAACTACTATTATACTGCTCCTATGTACAAGAATATAACTACTATAATACTGCTCCTATGTACAAGAATATAACTACTATAATACTGCCCCCTATATACAAGAATATAACTACTATAATACTGCACCTATGTACAAGAATATAACTACTATAATACTGCCCCTATGTACAAGAATATAACTACTATAATACTGCTCCTATGTACAAGAATATAACTACTATAATACTGCTCCTATGTACAAGAATATAACGAGTATAATACAGCCACCTATGTACAAGAATATAACTACTATAATACTGCTCCCTATGTACAAGAATATAACTACTATAATACTGCTCCTATGTACAAGAATATAACTACTATAATACCGCCTCTATGTACAAGAATATAACTACTATAATACTGCCCCTATGTACAAGAATATTACTACTATAATACTGCTGCTATGTACAAGAATATAACTAACCACTATAATACTGCTCCCTAAGTACAAGAATATAACTACTATAATACTGCCTCTATGTACAAGAATATAACTACTATAATACTGCTCCTATGTACAAGAATATAACGAGTATAATACTGCCAACTATGTACAAGAATATAACTACTATAATACTGCTCCCTATGTACAAGAATATAACTACTATAATACTGCCCCTATGTACAAGAATATAACTACTATAATACTGCCCCTATATACAAGAATATAACTACTATAATACTGCCCCCTATATACAAGAATATAACTACTATAATACTGCCCCCTATATACAAGAATATAACTACTATAATACTGCACCTATGTACAAGAATATAACTACTATAATACTGCCCCTATGTACAAGAATATAACTACTATAATACTGCCCCTATGTACAAGAATATAACTACTATAATACTGCCCCTATGTACAAGAATATAACTACTATAATACTGCCCCCTATATACAAGAATATAACTACTATAATACTGCACCTATGTACAAGAATATAACTACTATAATACTGCCCCTATGTACAAGAATATAACTACTATAATACTGCACCTATATACAAGAATATAACTACTATAATACTGCACCTATGTTCAAGAATATAACTACAATAATACTGCTCCTATGTACAAGAATATAATTACTATAATACTGCTCCTATGTGCAAGAAAATAACTACTATAATACTGCCCCTATGTACAAGAATATAACTACTATAATACTGCCCCCATGTACAAGAATATAACTACTATAATACTGCACCTATGTTCAAGAATATAACTACTATAATACTGCTCCTATGTACAAGAATATAATTACTATAATACTGCTCCTATGTACAAGAAAATAACTACTATAATACTGCCCCTATGTACAAGAATATAACTACTATAATACTGCCCCCATGTACAAGAATATTACTACTATAATACTGCTGCTATGTACAAGAATATAACTACTATAATACTGCTCCTATGTACAAGAATATAACGAGTATAATACAGCCACCTATGTACAAGAATATAACTACTATAATACTGCTCCCTATGTACAAGAATATAACTACTATAATACTGCTCCTATGTACAAGAATATAACTACTATAATACCGCCTCTATGTACAAGAATATAACTACTATAATACTGCCCCTATGTACAAGAATATTACTACTATAATACTGCTGCTATGTACAAGAATATAACTAACCACTATAATACTGCTCCCTAAGTACAAGAATATAACTACTATAATACTGCCTCTATGTACAAGAATATAACTACTATACTACTGCTCCTATGTACAAGAATATAACGAGTATAATACTGCCAACTATGTACAAGAATATAACTACTATAATACTGCTCCCTATGTACAAGAATATAACTACTATAATACTGCTCCTATGTACAAGAATATAACTACTATAATACTGCCCCTATGTAGAAGAATATAACTAGTATAATACTGCTTCCTATGTACAAGAATATAACTACTATAATACTGCTGCTATGTACAAGAATATAACTACTATAATACTGCTCCCTATGTACAAGAATGTAACTACTATAATATTGCCACTATGTACAAGAATATAACTACTATAATACTGCTCCTATGTACAAGAATATAACTACTATAATACTGCTCCTATGTACAAGAATATAACTACTATAATACTGCCCCTATGTACAAGAATATAACTACTATAATACTGCTCCTATGTACAACAATATAACTACTATAATACTGCCCCTATGTACAAGAATATAACGAGTATAATACTGCTTCCTATGTACAAGAATATAACTACTATAACACTGCTGCTATGTACAAGAATATAACTACTATAATACTGATCCCTATGTACAAGAATGTAACTACTATAATACTGCCACTATGTACAAGAATATAACTACTATAATACTGCTCCTATGTACAAGAATATAACTACTATAATACTGCCCCCTATGTACAATATAACTACTATAATACTGCTCCTATGTACAAGAATATAACTACTATAATACTGCCCCCTATGCACAAGAATATAACTACTATAATACTGCCCCCTGTGAACAATAATATATCTACTATAATACTGCCCCTATTTAAAAGAATATAACTACTATAATACTGCTCCTATGTACAAGAATATAACTACAATAATACTGCCCCCTATGTACAATATAACTACTATAATACTGCTCCTATGTACAAGAATATAACTACTATAATACTGCCCCCTATGCGCAAGAATATAACTACTATAATACTGTCCCCTGTGCACAATAATATATCTACTATAATACCGACCCTATTTAAAAGAATATAACTACTATAATACTGCTCCCTATGTAAAAGAATGTAACTACTATAATACAGCTCCTATGTACAAGAATATACCTACTATAATACTGCCTCTTTGTACAAGAATATAATGAGTATAATACTGCCCCTATGTACAAGAATATAACTACTATAATACTGCTTCCTATGTACAAGAATAGAACTACTATAATACTGCCCCTATGTACAAGACTATAACTATTATAATACTGCCCCTATGTACAAGAATATAACTATTATAATACTGCCCCTATGTACAAGAATATAACTACTATAATACTGCCCCCTATGTACAAGAATATAACTACTATAATACTGTCCCCTATGTACAAGAATATAACTACTATAATACTGCCCCCTATGTACAAGAATATAACTACTATAATACTGCCCCTATATACAAGAATATAACTACTATAATAGTGCTCCTATGTACAAGAATATACTATAATACTGCTCCCTATGTACAAGAATGTAACTACTATAATACTGCTCCCTATGTACAAGAATATAACTACTATAATACTGCCCCCTATGTACAAGAATATAACTACTATAATACTGCTCCTATGTACAAGAATATAACTACTATAATACTGCTTCCTATGTACAAGAATATAACTACTATAATACTGCTTCCTATGTACAAGAATATAACTACTATAATACTGCTCCTATGTACAAGAATATAACTACTATAATACTGCCCCTATGTACAAGAATATAACTACTATAATACTGCCCCCTATGTACAAGAATATAACTACTATAATACTGCTCCCTATGTACAAGAATATAACTACTATAATAAGGCTCCTATGTACAAAAATATAACTACTATAATACTGCTCCTATGTACAAGAATATAACTACTATAAGACTGCCCCTATGTACAAGAATATAACTACTATAATACTGCTCCTATGTACAAGAATATAACTACTATAATACTGCTCCTATGTACAGGAATATAACTACTATAATACTGCTCCTATGTACAAGAATATAACTACTATAATACCGCTCCTATGTACAGGAATATAACTACTATAATACCGCTCCTATGTACAAGAATATAACTACTATAATACTGCTCCCTATGTACAAGAATATAACTACTATAAAACTGCTCCTATGTACAAGATTATAACTACTATAATACTGCCCCTATGTACAAGAATATAACTACTATAATACTGCCCCCTATGTACAAGAATATAACTACTATAATACTGCTCCCTATGTACAAGAATATAACTACTATAATACGGCTCCTATGTACAAGAATATAACTACTATAATACTGCTCCTATGTATAAGAATATAACTACTATAATACTGCCCCTATGTACAAGAATATAACTACTATAATACTGCTCCTATGTACAAAAATATAACTACTATAATACTGCTGCTATGTACAAGAATATAACTACTATAATACTGCTGCTATGTACATGAATATAACTACTATAATACTGCTCCCTATGTACAAGAATATAACTACTATAATACTGCTGCTATGTACAAGAATATAACTACTATAATACTGCTCCCTATGTACAAGAATATAACTACTATAATACTGCTGCTATGTACAAGAATATAACTACTATAATACTGCTCCTAAGTACAAGAATATAACTACTATAATACTGCTCCTATGTACAAGAATATAACTACTATAATACTGCCCCTATGTACAAGAATATAACTACTATAATACTGCCACCTATGTACAAGAATATAACTACTATAATACTGCCCCTATGTACAAGAATATAACTACTATAATACTGCCACCTATGTACAAGAATATAACTACTATAATACTGCCACCTATGTACAAGAATATAACTACTATAATACTGCTCCTATGTACAAGAATATAACTACTATAATACTGCTCCTATGTACAAGAATATAACTACTATAATACTGCTCCTATGTACAAGAATATAACTACTATAATACTGCTCCTATGTACAAGAATATAACTACTATAATACTGCTTCCTATGTACAAGAATATAACTACTATAATACTGCTTCCTATATACAAGAATATAACTACTATAATACTGCTCCTATGTACAAGAATATAACTACTATAATACTGCTCCTATGTACAAAAATATAACTACTATAATACTGCTCCCATGTACAAGAATATAACTACTATAATACTGCCCCCTATGTACAAGAATATAACTACTATAATACTGCCCCCTATGTACAAGAATATAACTACTATAATACTGCTCCCTATGTACAAGAATATAACTACTATAATACTGCCCCTATGTACAAGAATATAACTAGTATAATACTGCTTCCTATGTACAAGAATATAACTACTATAATACTGCTGCTATGTACAAGAATATAACTACTATAATACTGCTCCCTATGTACAAGAATGTAACTACTATAATATTGCCACTATGTACAAGAATATAACTACTATAATACTGCTCCTATGTACAAGAATATAACTACTATAATACTGCTCCTATGTACAAGAATATAACTACTATAATACTGCTCCTATGTACAAGAATATAACTACTATAATACTGCTCCTATGTACAAGAATATAACTACTATAATACTGCTCCTATGTACAAGAATATAACTACTATAATACTGCTTCCTATGTACAAGAATATAACTACTATAATACTGCCCCTATGTACAAGAATATAACTACTAAAATACTGCTCCTATGTACAACAATATAACTACTATAATACTGCCCCTATGTACAAGAATATAACGAGTATAATACTGCTTCCTATGTACAAGAATATAACTACTATAACACTGCTGCTATGTACAAGAATAAAACTACTATAATACTGATCCCTATGTACAAGAATGTAACTACTATAATACTGCCACTATGTACAAGAATATAACTACTATAATACTGCTCCTATGTACAAGAATATAACTACTATAATACTGCCCCCTATGCACAAGAATATAACTACTATAATACTGCCCCCTGTGTACAATAATATATCTACTATAATACAGCCCCTATTTAAAAGAATATAACTACTATAATACTGCTCCTATGTACAAGAATATAACTACAATAATACTGCCCCCTATGTACAATATAACTACTATAATACTGCTCCTATGTACAAGAATATAACTACTATAATACTGCCCCCTATGCGCAAGAATATAACTACTATAATACTACCCCCTGTGTACAATAAAATATCTACTATAATACCGCCCCTATTTAAAAGAATATAACTACTATAATACTGCTCCCTATGTAAAAGAATGTAACTACTATAATACAGCTCCTATGTACAAGAATATACCTACTATAATACTGCCTCTTTGTACAAGAATATAATGAGTATAATACTGCCCCTATGTACAAGAATATAACTACTATAATACTGCCCCTATGTACAAGAATATAACTACTATAATACTGCCCCTATGTACAAGACTATAACTATTATAATACTGCCCCTATGTACAAGAATATAACTATTATAATACTGCCCCTATGTACAAGAATATAACTACTATAATACTGCCCCCTATGTACAAGAATATAACTACTATAATACTGTCCCCTATGTACAAGAATATAACTACTATAATACTGCCCCCTATGTACAAGAATATAACTACTATAATACTGCCCCTATATACAAGAATATAACTACTATAATAGTGCTCCTATGTACAAGAATATACTATAATACTGCTCCCTATGTACAAGAATGTAACTACTATAATACTGCTCCCTATGTACAAGAATATAGCTACTATAATACTGCCCCCTATGTACAAGAATATAACTACTATAATACTGCTCATATGTACAAGAATATAACTACTATAATACTGCTTCCTATGTACAAGAATATAACTACTATAATACTGCTTCCTATGTACAAGAATATATCTACTATAATACTGCTCCTATGTACAAGAATATAACTACTATAATACTGCCCCTATGTACAAGAATATAACTACTATAATACTGCCCCCTATGTACAAGAATATAACTACTATAATACTGCTCCCTATGTACAAGAATATAACTACTATAATACGGCTCCTATGTACAAAAATATAACTACTATAATACTGCTCCTATGTACAAGAATATAACTACTATAATACTGCCCCTATGTACAAGAATATAACTACTATAATACTGCTCCTATGTACAAGAATATAACTACTATAATACTGCTCCTATGTACAGGAATATAACTACTATAATACTGCTCCTATGTACACGAATATAACTACTATAATACCGCTCCTATGTACAGGAATATAACTACTATAATACCGCTCCTATGTACAAGAATATAACTACTATAATACTGCTCCCTATGTACAAGAATATAACTACTATAATACTGCTCCTATGTACAAGATTATAACTACTATAATACTGCCCCTATGTACAAGAATATAACTACTATAATACTGCCCCCTATGTACAAGAATATAACTAGTATAATACTGCTCCCTATGTACAAGAATATAACTACTATAATACGGCTCCTATGTACAAGAATATAACTACTATAATACTGCTCCTATGTACAAGAATATAACTACTATAATACTGCCCCTATGTACAAGAATATAACTACTATAATACTGCTCCTATGTACAAGAATATAACTACTATAATACTGCTGCTATGTACAAGAATATAACTACTATAATACTGCTGCTATGTACATGAATATAACTACTATAATACTGCTCCCTATATACAAGAATATAACTACTATAATACTGCTGCTATGTACAAGAATATAACTACTATAATACTGCTCCCTATGTACAAGAATATAACTACTATAATACTGCTGCTATGTACAAGAATATAACTACTATAATACTGCCCCCTATGTACAAGAATATAACTACTATAATACTGTCCCTATGTACAAGAATATAACTACTATAATACTGCCACCTATGTACAAGAATATAACTATTATAATAATGCTCCTATGTACAAGAATATAACTACTATAATACTGCCCCTATGTACAAGAATATAACTACTATAATACTGCCACCTATGTACAAGAATATAACTACTATAATACTGCCACCTATGTACAAGAATATAACTACTATAATACTGCTCCTATGTACAAGAATATAACTACTATAATACTGCTCCTATGTACAAGAATATAACTACTATAATACTGCTCCTATGTACAAGAATATAACTACTATAATACTGCTCCTATGTACAAGAATATAACTACTATAATACTGCTGCTATGTACAAGAATATAACTACTATAATACTGCTGCTATGTACAAGAATATAACTACTATAATACTGCTCCCTATGTACAAGAATATAACTACTATAATACTGCTCCTATGTACAAGAATATAACTACTATAATACTGCTCCTATGTACAAGAATATAACTACTATAATACTGCTGATATGTACAAGAATATAACTACTATAATACTGCTCCCTATGTACAAGAATATAACTACTATAATACTGCTCCTATGTACAAGAATATAACTACTATAATACTGCTCCTATGTACAAGAATATAACTACTATAATAGTGCCCCTATGTACAAGAATATAACTACTATAATACTGCCACCTATGTACAAGAATATAACTATTATAATAATGCTCCTATGTACAAGAATATAACTACTATAATACTGCCCCTATGTACAAGAATATAACTACTATAATACTGCCACCTATGTACAAGAATATAACTACTATAATACTGCCACCTATGTACAAGAATATAACTACTATAATACTGCTCCTATGTACAAGAATATAACTACTATAATACTGCTCCTATGTACAAGAATATAACTACTATAATACTGCTCCTATGTACAAGAATATAACTACTATAATACTGCTCCTATGTACAAGAATATAACTACTATAATACTGCTTCCTATGTACAAGAATATAACTACTATAATACTGCTTCCTATGTACAAGAATATAACTACTATAATACTGCTCTTATGTACAAGAATATAACTACTATAATACTGCTCCTATGTACAAAAATATAACTACTATAATACTGCTCCCATGTACAAGAATATAACTACTATAATACTGCCCCCTATGTACAAGAATATAACTACTATAATACTGCCCCCTATGTACAAGAATATAACTACTATAATACTGCTCCCTATGTACAAGAATATAACTACTATAATACTGCTCCCTATGTACAAGAATATAACTACTATAATACGGCTCCTATGTACAAGAATATAACTACTATAATACTGCTCCTATGTACAAGAATATAACTACTATAATACTGCCCCCTATGTACAAGAATATAACTACTATAATACTGCCCCCTATGTACAAGAATATAACTACTATAATACTGCTCCCTATGTGCAAGAATATAACTACTATAATACGGTTCCTATGTACTAGAACATAACTACTATAATACTGCTCCTATGTACAAGAATATAACTACTATAATACTGCCCCTATGTACAAGAATATAACTACTATAATACTGCTCCCTATGTACAAGAATATAACTACTATAATACGGCTCCTATGTACAAAAATATAACTACTATAATACTGCTCCTATGTACAAGAATATAACTACTATAATACTGCCCCTATGTACAAGAATATAACTACTATAATACTGCCCCCTATGCGCAAGAATATAACTACTATAATACTACCCCCTGTGTACAATAAAATATCTACTATAATACCGCCCCTATTTAAAAGAATATAACTACTATAATACTGCTCCCTATGTAAAAGAATGTAACTACTATAATACAGCTCCTATGTACAAGAATATACCTACTATAATACTGCCTCTTTGTACAAGAATATAATGAGTATAATACTACCCCTATGTACAAGAATATAACTACTATAATACTGCTTCCTATGTACAAGAATATAACTACTATAATACTGCCCCTATGTACAAGACTATAACTATTATAATACTGCCCCTATGTACAAGAATATAACTATTATAATACTGCCCCTATGTACAAGAATATAACTACTATAATACTGCCCCCTATGTACAAGAATATAACTACTATAATACTGTCCCCTATGTACAAGAATATAACTACTATAATACTGCCCCCTATGTACAAGAATATAACTACTATAATACTGCCCCTATATACAAGAATATAACTACTATAATAGTGCTCCTATGTACAAGAATATACTATAATACTGCTCCCTATGTACAAGAATGTAACTACTATAATACTGCTCCCTATGTACAAGAATATAGCTACTATAATACTGCCCCCTATGTACAAGAATATAACTACTATAATACTGCTCCTATGTACAAGAATATAACTACTATAATACTGCTTCCTATGTACAAGAATATAACTACTATAATACTGCTTCCTATGTACAAGAATATATCTACTATAATACTGCTCCTATGTACAAGAATATAACTACTATAATACTGCCCCTATGTACAAGAATATAACTACTATAATACTGCCCCCTATGTACAAGAATATAACTACTATAATACTGCTCCCTATGTACAAGAATATAACTACTATAATACGGCTCCTATGTACAAAAATATAACTACTATAATACTGCTCCTATGTACAAGAATATAACTACTATAATACTGCCCCTATGTACAAGAATATAACTACTATAATACTGCTCCTATGTACAAGAATATAACTACTATAATACTGCTCCTATGTACAGGAATATAACTACTATAATACTGCTCCTATGTACACGAATATAACTACTATAATACCGCTCCTATGTACAGGAATATAACTACTATAATACCGCTCCTATGTACAAGAATATAACTACTATAATACTGCTCCCTATGTACAAGAATATAACTACTATAATACTGCTCCTATGTACAAGATTATAACTACTATAATACTGCCCCTATGTACAAGAATATAACTACTATAATACTGCCCCCTATGTACAAGAATATAACTACTATAATACTGCTCCCTATGTACAAGAATATAACTACTATAATACGGCTCCTATGTACAAGAATATAACTACTATAATACTGCTCCTATGTACAAGAATATAACTACTATAATACTGCCCCTATGTACAAGAATATAACTACTATAATACTGCTCCTATGTACAAGAATATAACTACTATAATACTGCTGCTATGTACAAGAATATAACTACTATAATACTGCTGCTATGTACATGAATATAACTACTATAATACTGCTCCCTATGTACAAGAATATAACTACTATAATACTGCTGCTATGTACAAGAATATAACTACTATAATACTGCTCCCTATGTACAAGAATATAACTACTATAATACTGCTGCTATGTACAAGAATATAACTACTATAATACTGCTCCTATGTACAAGAATATAACTACTATAATACTGCTCCTATGTACAAGAATATAACCACTATAATAGTGCCCCTATGTACAAGAATATAACTACTATAATACTGCCACCTATGTACAAGAATATAACTATTATAATAATGCTCCTATGTACAAGAATATAACTACTATAATACTGCCCCTATGTACAAGAATATAACTACTATAATACTGCCACCTATGTACAAGAATATAACTACTATAATACTGCCACCTATGTACAAGAATATAACTACTATAATACTGCTCCTATGTACAAGAATATAACTACTATAATACTGCTCCTATGTACAAGAATATAACTACTATAATACTGCTCCTATGTACAAGAATATAACTACTATAATACTGCTCCTATGTACAAGAATATAACTACTATAATACTGCTTCCTATGTACAAGAATATAACTACTATAATACTGCTTCCTATGTACAAGAATATATCTACTATAATACTGCTCTTATGTACAAGAATATAACTACTATAATACTGCTCCTATGTACAAAAATATAACTACTATAATACTGCTCCCATGTACAAGAATATAACTACTATAATACTGCCCCCTATGTACAAGAATATAACTACTATAATACTGCTCCCTATGTACAAGAATATAACTACTATAATACGGCTCCTATGTACAAGAATATAACTACTATAATACTGCTCCTATGTACAAGAATATAACTACTATAATACTGCCCCCTATGTACAAGAATATAACTACTATAATACTGCCCCCTATGTACAAGAATATAACTACTATAATACTGCTCCCTATGTGCAAGAATATAACTACTATAATACGGTTCCTATGTACTAGAACATAACTACTATAATACTGCTCCTATGTACAAGAATATAACTACTATAATACTGCCCCTATGTACAAGAATATAACTACTATAATACTGCTCCCTATGTACAAGAATATAACTACTATAATACGGCTCCTATGTACAAAAATATAACTACTATAATACTGCTCCTATGTACAAGAATATAACTACTATAATACTGCTCCCTATGTACAAGAATATAACTACTATAATACTGCTCCTATGTACAAGATTATAACTACTATAATACTGCCCCTATGTACAAGAATATAACTACTATAATACTACCCCCTATGTACAAGAATATAACTACTATAATACTGCTCCCTATGTACAAGAATATAACTACTATAATACGGCTCCTATGTACAAGAATATAACTACTATAATACGGCTCCTATGTACAAGAATATAACTACTATAATACTGCCCCTATGTACAAGAATATAACTACTATAATACTGCTCCTATGTACAAGAATATAACTACTATAATACTGCTGCTATGTACAAGAATATAACTACTATAATACTGCTGCTATGTACATGAATATAACTACTATAATACTGCTCCCTATGTACAAGAATATAACTACTATAATACTGCTGCTATGTACAAGAATATAACTACTATAATACTGCTCCTATGTACAAGAATATAACTACTATAATACTGCTCCTATGTACAAGAATATAACTACTATAATACTGCTCCTATGTACAAGAATATAACTACTATAATACTGCTTCCTATGTACAAGAATATAACTACTATAATACTGCTTCCTATGTACAAGAATATAACTACTATAATACTGCTCCTATGTACAAGAATATAACTACTATAATACTGCTCCTATGTACAAGAATATAACTACTATAATACTGCTCCCATGTACAAGAATATAACTACTATAATACTGCCCCCTATGTACAAGAATATAACTACTATAATACTGCCCCCTATGTACAAGAATATAACTACTATAATACTGCTCCCTATGTACAAGAATATAACTACTATAATACTGCTCCCTATGTACAAGAATATAACTACTATAATACGGCTCCTATGTACAAGAATATAACTACTATAATACTGCTCCTATGTACAAGAATATAACTACTATAATACTGCCCCCTATGTACAAGAATATTACTACTATAATACTGCCCCCTATGTACAAGAATATAACTACTATAATACTGCTCCCTATGTACAAGAATATAACTACTATAATACGGCTCCTATGTACAAGAATATAACTATTATAATACTGCTCCTATGTACAAGAATATAACTACTATAATACTGCCCCTATGTACAAGAATATAACTACTATAATACTGCCACCTATGTACAAGAATATAACTACTATAATACTGCTCCTATGTACAAGAATATAACTACTATAATACTGCCCCTATGTACAAGAATATAACTACTATAATACTGCCACCTATGTACAAGAATATAACTACTATAACACTGCCACCTATGTACAAGAATATAACTACTATAATACTGCTCCTATGTACAAGAGTATAACTACTATAATACTGCTCCTATGTACAAGAATATAACTACTATAATACTGCTCCTATGTACAAGAATATAACTACTATAATACTGCTCCTATGTACAAGAATATAACTACTATAATACTGCTTCCTATGTACAAGAATATAACTACTATAATACTGCTTCCTATGTACAAGAATATAACTACTATAATACTGCTCCTATGTACAAGAATATAACTACTATAATACTGCTCCTATGTACAAAAATATAACTACTATAATACTGCTCCCATGTACAAGAATATAACTACTATAATACTGCCCCCTATGTACAAGAATATAACTACTATAATACTGCCCCCTATGTACAAGAATATAACTA
This sequence comes from Phyllobates terribilis, assembly GCF_046119375.1. Lineage (NCBI taxonomy): Eukaryota > Metazoa > Chordata > Amphibia > Anura > Dendrobatidae > Phyllobates > Phyllobates terribilis. The sequence continues at coordinate 183,436,693 of NW_027362769.1, read as the reverse complement.
CTATAATACTGCCCCCTATGTACAAGAATATAACTACTATAATACTGCTTCCTATGTACAAGAATATAACTACTATAATACTGCTCCCTATGTACAAGAATATAACTACTATAATACGGCTCCTATGTACAAGAATATAACTACTATAATACCGCTCCTATGTACAGGAATATAACTACTATAATACCGCTCCTATGTACAAGAATATAACTACTATAATACTGCTCCCTATGTACAAGAATATAACTACTATAATACTGCTCCTATGTACAAGATTATAACTACTATAATACTGCCCCTATGTACAAGAATATAACTACTATAATACTGCCCCCTATGTACAAGAATATAACTACTATAATACTGCTCCCTATGTACAAGAATATAACTACTATAATACGGCTCCTATGTACAAGAATATAACTACTATAATACTGCTCCTATGTGCAAGAATATAACTACTATAATACTGCCCCTATGTACAAGAATATAACTACTATAATACTGCTCCTATGTACAAGAATATAACTACTATAATACTGCTGCTATGTACAAGAATATAACTACTATAATACTGCTGCTATGTACATGAATATAACTACTATAATACTGCTCCCTATGTACAAGAATATAACTACTATAATACTGCTGCTATGTACAAGAATATAACTACTATAATACTGCTCCCTATGTACAAGAATATAACTACTATAATACTGCTGCTATGTACAAGAATATAACTACTATAATACTGCTCCTATGTACAAGAATATAACTACTATAATACTGCTCCTATGTACAAGAATATAACTACTATAATACTGCCCCTATGTACAAGAATATAACTACTATAATACTGCCACCTATGTACAAGAATATAACTACTATAATACTGCTCCTATGTACAAGAATATAACTACTATAATACTGCCCCTATGTACAAGAATATAACTACTATAATACTGCCACCTATGTACAAGAATATAACTACTACAATACTGCCACCTATGTACAAGAATATAACTACTATAATACTGCTCCTATGCACAAGAATATAACTACTATAATACTGCTCCTATGTACAAGAATATAACTACTATAATACTGCTCCTATGTACAAGAATATAACTACTATAATACTGCTCCTATGTACAAGAATATAACTACTATAATACTGCTCCTATGTACAAGAATATAACTATTATAATACTGCTCCTATGTACAAGAATATAACTACTATAATACTGCCCCTATGTACAAGAATATAACTACTATAATACTGCCACCTATGTACAAGAATATAACTACTATAATACTGCTCCTATGTACAAGAATATAACTACTATAATACTGCCCCTATGTACAAGAATATAACTACTATAATACTGCCACCTATGTACAAGAATATAACTACTATAATACTGCCACCTATGTACAAGAATATAACTACTATAATACTGCTCCTATGTACAAGAGTATAACTACTATAATACTGCTCCTATGTACAAGAATATAACTACTATAATACTGCTCCTATGTACAAGAATATAACTACTATAATACTGCTCCTATGTACAAGAATATAACTACTATAATACTGCTTCCTATGTACAAGAATATAACTACTATAATACTGCTTCCTATGTACAAGAATATAACTACTATAATACTGCTCCTATGTACGAGAATATAACTACTATAATACTGCTCCTATGTACAAAAATATAACTACTATAATACTTCTCCCATGTACAAGAATATAACTACTATAATACTGCCCCCTATGTACAAGAATATAACTACTATAATACTGCCCCCTATGTACAAGAATATAACTACTATAATACGGCTCCTATGTACAAGAATATAACTACTCTAATACTGCTCCTATGTACAAGAATATAACTACTATAATACTGCTTCCTATGTACAAGAATATAACTACTATAATACTGCTCCTATGTACAAGAATATAACTACTATAATACTGCTCCTATGTACAAAAATATAACTACTATAATACTGCTCCCATGTACAAGAATATAACTACTATAATACTGCCCCCTATGTACAAGAATATAACTACTATAATACTGCTCCCTATGTACAAGAATATAACTACTATAATACGGCTCCTATGTACAAGAATATAACTACTCTAATACTGCTCCTATGTACAAGAATATAACTACTATAATACTGCCCCCTATGTACAAGAATATAACTACTATAATACTGCCCCCTATGTACAAGAATATAACTACTATAATACTGCTCCCTATGTACAAGAATATAACTACTATAATACGGTTCCTATGTACTAGAACATAACTACTATAATACTGCTCCTATGTACAAGAATATAACTACTATAATACTGCCCCTATGTACAAGAATATAACTACTATAATACTGCCCCTATGTACAAGAATATAACTACTATAATACTGCCACCTATGTACAAGAATATAACTACTATAATACTGCTCCTATGTACAAGAATATAACTACTATAATACTGCCCCTATGTACAAGAATATAACTACTATAATACTGCCACCTATGTACAAGAATATAACTACTATAATACTGCCACCTATGTACAAGAATATAACTACTATAATACTGCTCCTATGTACAAGAATATAACTACTATAATACTGCCACTAATGTACAAGAATATAACTACTATAATACTGCTGCTATGTACAAGAATATAACTACTATAATTCTGCTCCTATGTACAAGAATATAACTACTATAATACTGCTCCCTATGTACAAGAATATAACTACTATAATACTGACCCTATGTACAAGAATATAACTACTATAGTACTGCTCCTATGTACAAGAATATAACTCCTATAATACTGCTCCTATATACAAGAATATATCTACTATAATACTGCCCCTATGTACAAGAATATAACTACTATAATACTGCTCCTATGTACAAGAATATAACTACTATAATACTGCTCCTATGTACAAGAATATAACTACTATAATACTGCTCCCATGTACAAGAATATAACTACTATAATACTGCCCCCTATGTACAAGAATATAACTACTATAATACTGCCCCCTATGTACAAGAATATAACTACTATAATACTGCTCCCTATGTACAAGAATATAACTACTATAATACTGCTCCCTATGTACAAGAATATAACTACTATAATACGGCTCCTATGTACAAGAATATAACTACTATAATACTGCTCCTATGTACAAGAATATAACTACTATAATACTGCCCCCTATGTACAAGAATATTACTACTATAATACTGCCCCCTATGTACAAGAATATAACTACTATAATACTGCTCCCTATGTACAAGAATATAACTACTATAATACGGCTCCTATGTACAAGAATATAACTATTATAATACTGCTCCTATGTACAAGAATATAACTACTATAATACTGCCCCTATGTACAAGAATATAACTACTATAATACTGCCACCTATGTACAAGAATATAACTACTATAATACTGCTCCTATGTACAAGAATATAACTACTATAATACGTCCCCTATGTACAAGAATATAAATACTATAATACTGCCACCTATGTACCAGAATATAACTACTATAATACTGCCACCTATGTACAAGAATATAACTACTATAATACTGCTCCTATGTACAAGAGTATAACTACTATAATACTGCTCCTATGTACAAGAATATAACTACTATAATACTGCTCCTATGTACAAGAATATAACTACTATAATACTGCTCCTATGTACAAGAATATAACTACTATAATACTGCTTCCTATGTACAAGAATATAACTACTATAATACTGCTTCCTATGTACAAGAATATAACTACTATAATACTGCTCCTATGTACAAGAATATAACTACTATAATACTGCTCCTATGTACAAAAATATAACTACTATAATACTGCTCCCATGTACAAGAATATAACTACTATAATACTGCCCCCTATGTACAAGAATATAACTACTATAATACTGCTCTCTATGTACAAGAATATAACTACTATAATACTGCTTCCTATGTACAAGAATATAACTACTATAATACTGCTCCCTATGTACAAGAATATAACTACTATAATACGGCTCCTATGTACAAGAATATAACTACTATAATACTGCTCCTATGTACAAGAATATAACTACTATAATACTGCCCCCTATGTACAAGAATATAACTACTATAATACTGCCCCCTATGTACAAGAATATAACTACTATAATACTGCTCCCTATGTACAAGAATATAACTACTATAATACGGTTCCTATATACTAGAACATAACTACTATAATACTGCCCCTATGTACAAGAATATAACTACTATAATACTGCTCCCTATGTACAAGAATATAACTACTATAATACGGCTCCTATGTACAAAAATATAACTACTATAATACTGCTCCTATGTACAAGAATATAACTACTATAATACTGCTCCCTATGTACAAGAATATAACTACTATAATACTGCTCCTATGTACAAGATTATAACTACTATAATACTGCCCCTATGTACAAGAATATAACTACTATAATACTACCCCCTATGTACAAGAATATAACTACTATAATACTGCTCCCTATGTACAAGAATATAACTACTATAATACGGCTCCTATGTACAAGAATATAACTACTATAATACGGCTCCTATGTACAAGAATATAACTACTATAATACTGCCCCTATGTACAAGAATATAACTACTATAATACTGCTCCTATGTACAAGAATATAACTACTATAATACTGCTGCTATGTACAAGAATATAACTACTATAATACTGCTGCTATGTACATGAATATAACTACTATAATACTGCTCCCTATGTACAAGAATATAACTACTATAATACTGCTGCTATGTACAAGAATATAACTACTATAATACTGCTCCTATGTACAAGAATATAACTACTATAATACTGCTCCTATGTACAAGAATATAACTACTATAATACTGCTCCTATGTACAAGAATATAACTACTATAATACTGCTTCCTATGTACAAGAATATAACTACTATAATACTGCTTCCTATGTACAAGAATATAACTACTATAATACTGCTCCTATGTACAAGAATATAACTACTATAATACTGCTCCTATGTACAAGAATATAACTACTATAATACTGCTCCCATGTACAAGAATATAACTACTATAATACTGCCCCCTATGTACAAGAATATAACTACTATAATACTGCCCCCTATGTACAAGAATATAACTACTATAATACTGCTCCCTATGTACAAGAATATAACTACTATAATACTGCTCCCTATGTACAAGAATATAACTACTATAATACGGCTCCTATGTACAAGAATATAACTACTATAATACTGCTCCTATGTACAAGAATATAACTACTATAATACTGCCCCCTATGTACAAGAATATTACTACTATAATACTGCCCCCTATGTACAAGAATATAACTACTATAATACTGCTCCCTATGTACAAGAATATAACTACTATAATACGGCTCCTATGTACAAGAATATAACTATTATAATACTGCTCCTATGTACAAGAATATAACTACTATAATACTGCCCCTATGTACAAGAATATAACTACTATAATACTGCCACCTATGTACAAGAATATAACTACTATAATACTGCTCCTATGTACAAGAATATAACTACTATAATACTGCCCCTATGTACAAGAATATAACTACTATAATACTGCCACCTATGTACAAGAATATAACTACTATAACACTGCCACCTATGTACAAGAATATAACTACTATAATACTGCTCCTATGTACAAGAGTATAACTACTATAATACTGCTCCTATGTACAAGAATATAACTACTATAATACTGCTCCTATGTACAAGAATATAACTACTATAATACTGCTCCTATGTACAAGAATATAACTACTATAATACTGCTTCCTATGTACAAGAATATAACTACTATAATACTGCTTCCTATGTACAAGAATATAACTACTATAATACTGCTCCTATGTACAAGAATATAACTACTATAATACTGCTCCTATGTACAAAAATATAACTACTATAATACTGCTCCCATGTACAAGAATATAACTACTATAATACTGCCCCCTATGTACAAGAATATAACTACTATAATACTGCCCCCTATGTACAAGAATATAACTACTATAATACTGCCCCCTATGTACAAGAATATAACTACTATAATACTGCTTCCTATGTACAAGAATATAACTACTATAATACTGCTCCCTATGTACAAGAATATAACTACTATAATACGGCTCCTATGTACAAGAATATAACTACTATAATACCGCTCCTATGTACAGGAATATAACTACTATAATACCGCTCCTATGTACAAGAATATAACTACTATAATACTGCTCCCTATGTACAAGAATATAACTACTATAATACTGCTCCTATGTACAAGATTATAACTACTATAATACTGCCCCTATGTACAAGAATATAACTACTATAATACTGCCCCCTATGTACAAGAATATAACTACTATAATACTGCTCCCTATGTACAAGAATATAACTACTATAATACGGCTCCTATGTACAAGAATATAACTACTATAATACTGCTCCTATGTGCAAGAATATAACTACTATAATACTGCCCCTATGTACAAGAATATAACTACTATAATACTGCTCCTATGTACAAGAATATAACTACTATAATACTGCTGCTATGTACAAGAATATAACTACTATAATACTGCTGCTATGTACATGAATATAACTACTATAATACTGCTCCCTATGTACAAGAATATAACTACTATAATACTGCTGCTATGTACAAGAATATAACTACTATAATACTGCTCCCTATGTACAAGAATATAACTACTATAATACTGCTGCTATGTACAAGAATATAACTACTATAATACTGCTCCTATGTACAAGAATATAACTACTATAATACTGCTCCTATGTACAAGAATATAACTACTATAATACTGCCCCTATGTACAAGAATATAACTACTATAATACTGCCACCTATGTACAAGAATATAACTACTATAATACTGCTCCTATGTACAAGAATATAACTACTATAATACTGCCCCTATGTACAAGAATATAACTACTATAATACTGCCACCTATGTACAAGAATATAACTACTACAATACTGCCACCTATGTACAAGAATATAACTACTATAATACTGCTCCTATGCACAAGAATATAACTACTATAATACTGCTCCTATGTACAAGAATATAACTACTATAATACTGCTCCTATGTACAAGAATATAACTACTATAATACTGCTCCTATGTACAAGAATATAACTACTATAATACTGCTCCTATGTACAAGAATATAACTATTATAATACTGCTCCTATGTACAAGAATATAACTACTATAATACTGCCCCTATGTACAAGAATATAACTACTATAATACTGCCACCTATGTACAAGAATATAACTACTATAATACTGCTCCTATGTACAAGAATATAACTACTATAATACTGCCCCTATGTACAAGAATATAACTACTATAATACTGCCACCTATGTACAAGAATATAACTACTATAATACTGCCACCTATGTACAAGAATATAACTACTATAATACTGCTCCTATGTACAAGAGTATAACTACTATAATACTGCTCCTATGTACAAGAATATAACTACTATAATACTGCTCCTATGTACAAGAATATAACTACTATAATACTGCTCCTATGTACAAGAATATAACTACTATAATACTGCTTCCTATGTACAAGAATATAACTACTATAATACTGCTTCCTATGTACAAGAATATAACTACTATAATACTGCTCCTATGTACGAGAATATAACTACTATAATACTGCTCCTATGTACAAAAATATAACTACTATAATACTTCTCCCATGTACAAGAATATAACTACTATAATACTGCCCCCTATGTACAAGAATATAACTACTATAATACTGCCCCCTATGTACAAGAATATAACTACTATAATACGGCTCCTATGTACAAGAATATAACTACTCTAATACTGCTCCTATGTACAAGAATATAACTACTATAATACTGCTTCCTATGTACAAGAATATAACTACTATAATACTGCTCCTATGTACAAGAATATAACTACTATAATACTGCTCCTATGTACAAAAATATAACTACTATAATACTGCTCCCATGTACAAGAATATAACTACTATAATACTGCCCCCTATGTACAAGAATATAACTACTATAATACTGCTCCCTATGTACAAGAATATAACTACTATAATACGGCTCCTATGTACAAGAATATAACTACTCTAATACTGCTCCTATGTACAAGAATATAACTACTATAATACTGCCCCCTATGTACAAGAATATAACTACTATAATACTGCCCCCTATGTACAAGAATATAACTACTATAATACTGCTCCCTATGTACAAGAATATAACTACTATAATACGGTTCCTATGTACTAGAACATAACTACTATAATACTGCTCCTATGTACAAGAATATAACTACTATAATACTGCCCCTATGTACAAGAATATAACTACTATAATACTGCCCCTATGTACAAGAATATAACTACTATAATACTGCCACCTATGTACAAGAATATAACTACTATAATACTGCTCCTATGTACAAGAATATAACTACTATAATACTGCCCCTATGTACAAGAATATAACTACTATAATACTGCCACCTATGTACAAGAATATAACTACTATAATACTGCCACCTATGTACAAGAATATAACTACTATAATACTGCTCCTATGTACAAGAATATAACTACTATAATACTGCCACTAATGTACAAGAATATAACTACTATAATACTGCTGCTATGTACAAGAATATAACTACTATAATTCTGCTCCTATGTACAAGAATATAACTACTATAATACTGCTCCCTATGTACAAGAATATAACTACTATAATACTGACCCTATGTACAAGAATATAACTACTATAGTACTGCTCCTATGTACAAGAATATAACTCCTATAATACTGCTCCTATATACAAGAATATATCTACTATAATACTGCCCCTATGTACAAGAATATAACTACTATAATACTGCTCCTATGTACAAGAATATAACTACTATAATACTGCTCCTATGTACAAGAATATAACTACTATAATACTGCTCCCATGTACAAGAATATAACTACTATAATACTGCCCCCTATGTACAAGAATATAACTACTATAATACTGCCCCCTATGTACAAGAATATAACTACTATAATACTGCTCCCTATGTACAAGAATATAACTACTATAATACTGCTCCCTATGTACAAGAATATAACTACTATAATACGGCTCCTATGTACAAGAATATAACTACTATAATACTGCTCCTATGTACAAGAATATAACTACTATAATACTGCCCCCTATGTACAAGAATATTACTACTATAATACTGCCCCCTATGTACAAGAATATAACTACTATAATACTGCTCCCTATGTACAAGAATATAACTACTATAATACGGCTCCTATGTACAAGAATATAACTATTATAATACTGCTCCTATGTACAAGAATATAACTACTATAATACTGCCCCTATGTACAAGAATATAACTACTATAATACTGCCACCTATGTACAAGAATATAACTACTATAATACTGCTCCTATGTACAAGAATATAACTACTATAATACGTCCCCTATGTACAAGAATATAAATACTATAATACTGCCACCTATGTACCAGAATATAACTACTATAATACTGCCACCTATGTACAAGAATATAACTACTATAATACTGCTCCTATGTACAAGAGTATAACTACTATAATACTGCTCCTATGTACAAGAATATAACTACTATAATACTGCTCCTATGTACAAGAATATAACTACTATAATACTGCTCCTATGTACAAGAATATAACTACTATAATACTGCTTCCTATGTACAAGAATATAACTACTATAATACTGCTTCCTATGTACAAGAATATAACTACTATAATACTGCTCCTATGTACAAGAATATAACTACTATAATACTGCTCCTATGTACAAAAATATAACTACTATAATACTGCTCCCATGTACAAGAATATAACTACTATAATACTGCCCCCTATGTACAAGAATATAACTACTATAATACTGCTCTCTATGTACAAGAATATAACTACTATAATACTGCTTCCTATGTACAAGAATATAACTACTATAATACTGCTCCCTATGTACAAGAATATAACTACTATAATACGGCTCCTATGTACAAGAATATAACTACTATAATACTGCTCCTATGTACAAGAATATAACTACTATAATACTGCCCCCTATGTACAAGAATATAACTACTATAATACTGCCCCCTATGTACAAGAATATAACTACTATAATACTGCTCCCTATGTACAAGAATATAACTACTATAATACGGTTCCTATATACTAGAACATAACTACTATAATACTGCTCCTATGTACAAGAATATAACTACTATAATACTGCCCCTATGTACAAGAATATAACTACTATAATACTGCCCCTATGTACAAGAATATAACTACTATAATACTGCCACCTATGTACAAGAATATAACTACTATAATACTGCTCCTATGTACAAGAATATAACTACTATAATACTGCCCCTATGTACAAGAATATAACTACTATAATACTGCCACCTATGTACAAGAATATAACTACTATAATACTGCCACCTATGTACAAGAATATAACTACTATAATACTGCTCCTATGTACAAGAATATAACTACTATAATACTGCCACTAATGTACAAGAATATAACTACTATAATACTGCTGCTATGTACAAGAATATAACTACTATAATTCTGCTCCTATGTACAAGAATATAACTACTATAATACTGCTCCCTATGTACAAGAATATAACTACTATAATACTGCCCCTATGTACAAGAATATAACTACTATAGTACTGCTCCTATGTACAAGAATATAACTCCTATAATACTGCTCCTATATACAAGAATAGATCTACTATAATACTGCCCCTATGTACAAGAATATAACTACTATAATACTGCCCCTATGTATAAGAATATAGCTCCTATAACACTGCTCCTATGTACAAGAATATAACTACTATAATACTGCCCCCTATGTACAAGAATATAACTACTATAATACTGCTCCTATGTACAAGAATATAACTACTATAATACTGCTCCTATGTACAAGAATATGACTACTATAATACTGCTCCCTATGTACAAGAATATAAGTGTAGTGCCGGCGTCCCTGCCCTCTGCTAGGCAGGGACGCTGCTCCTCTCACCGCTCTGCTCCGTGCCCGGCATCCTCCCCCCGCTCTGCTCTCAGCGCGCGCTCCTTCCCGGCCCCTGTGCTTAGGGCGCGCGCGCGCGCGCTCCCCTCCTCTTAAAGGGGCCGCGCGCGCCGCCCTAAAGAGTCCCCGGCCAATGGCCGGAGGACTTCATCATATATAAGGCACCTCCTCCAAAATGGAGGTGCCCGAGCAATGTTGTTTGCACCTGTGTCTCACCTGTGCTTCAGCCCTCAGGTCCCGTTGCCAGTTACCTGCCAGTTACCTGCCAGTTTCCTGCCAGTTTCCTGCTAGTTACCTGCCTGATTCCTGCCTGAATACTTGTTACCTGCCTGCCTGCCTGAGGTCCGACGGTCTGCCTTACAACTCCGGTCAGTCTGTCTAAGGACCAACTTGTCCGCTCACCTGGGAGCGCACATCAGCTACCTGCCTGCTTGCCTGAGGTCCGACGGTCTGCCTTACAACTCCGGTCAGTCTGTCTATGGACCAGCTTGCCCGCTCACCTGGGAGCGCTTCTCCGCTACCTGCCTGCTTGCCAGCCCGGAGGCTCCGTTGTCACGTGCTGTGACAACCAGCTATCTCAGAGACTCTTGCCCGCTCACCTGGGAGCGCATCTCCGTTACCTGCCTGCTTGCCAGCCCGGAGGTCCCGTTGTCACGTGCGGTGACCACCAGCTATTCCAGAGACTCTTGCCCGCTCACCTGGGAGCGCTTCTCCGTTACCTACCTGCCTGCCAGCCCGGAGGTTCCGCCGTCACGTGCCGTGACCACCTGCTATTCCAGAGACTCTCGCTTGCTCACCTGGGAGCACACATCTACCATCTGCCTGCTAGCCTACCCGGAGGCTCTGCCATCACAGGTCGTACCTACCCCTTACCCAGAGACTGCCCTGATCACTTGCCGTAACTCCCTGTCCGTTCACCCAGAGACTGCCACCCGCTCCCTTACAAGGGCCGCCCCCTTGTATAGTAGCTCAGAGGTTCCGCCTCCCGGACCCGTTACAGTTTGCTCGGGCCATGGAACCCGGTGGCACCCAAGCTCCCTCGCTCTCGGACCTCTGTCTTGAACTGTCCCGTCAGAGGTCCCAACAGGAGGCCATCCTGGGTCACCTGCGGAATGTTAATACTCGCCTGAACACTCTGTCTGATCCACCAACAACCTCCGCCAGTGCCATATCTTGCAATCCGGCAGCTCCGCTGCCCACTAATACTATGGTATCCTACCCCGGACCCCGGCTCTCTGCACCTCCTCGCTTCGGAGGCGACCCCGTCCAGGCTCGGGGCTTCATAAATCAGTGCACCCTGCACTTTGAACTTTTGTCCCATCAGTTTAATTCCGACCGGGCCAAAATTGCCTTTATCATGTCCCATCTCACCGGGGAGGCCCTGGCCTGGCTAAATCCTCTATGGGAGAGAGGAGACCCCCTGGTGTCCAACTTGCCTGCTTTTCTCTCGGCTTTCCGGAAAGTCTTCGACGAACCCGGACGGAAGACCTCATCCGCATCCTCTCTGCTACGCCTCCGTCAGGAGGGTCTCACCGTGGGCCAATATGCCATACGGTTCCGCACCCTTGCCTCGGAGCTGGCCTGGGATAACGACGCTCTGGTATCCGTCTTCTGGGAGGGTCTGTCCGGTCGTATTAAAGATGAACTTGCTGGTCGGGACATTCCTACCTCTCTCGATGATCTAATAACCCTTGCCACCCGGATTGACCTACGGTTCCAAGAGCGTGCCAAAGAGGTCACCCGTGAGAGAAGGATTCCACGTTTAGCTCCTACTTTCCAGAAACCCGTCATTCCCTCCGTCTCTCCCCAGGTACACTCTCCTGAGCCTATGCAGGTCGACCAGACCAAGATGGTCAAAACCCGTCAGGACTCACGCCGTGCCGAGGGGAGCTGCTTCTACTGTGGCAGTAAGGAGCACCGGATCCGTGCCTGCCCGGAGAGGTCGGGAAACGCCTGTGTCTAGGTTCGCTCAGAGAGGTCCACCTAGACAAGAATAAATCCTCTCCATCCCTGCTGTTGTCTGTTTCGATCATCTACGGGGAGAACCGTTATTTCGAACTAGCCCAACTTGACTCTGGAGCAGCCGGGAACCTTATTTCACAGTCCCTGGTTGAGAAATACCGCATCCCCACCAAACCTCTGGCTGTACCCTTGTCTGTCGCTGCCGTGGATGGGGGCCTCTTACCTCGCCCCATTCAACTCATCACCGAATCCATTACCCTGCAGGTGGGAATGCTGCATTCTGAAAGTATCTCCTTTCATGTTCTGCCTGGACTCTCTCACGCCCTCTTGCTAGGTCTGCCCTGGCTCCAGAGACATGCACCCGTGCTAGACTGGCAAACCGGAGAGGTCCTTCGCTGGGGACAAGGCTGTCATAAAACCTGCCTGGTTCCCGTCCATCCCGTCCGTCCTTCTCCTACCCCAGCTAATCTACCTGGACTTCCGATTCCTTATTGGTCTTATGCAGATGTCTTTAATAAAAAGGAGGCAGAGACATTACCACCACATAGACCATACGACTGTCCCATCGATCTGCTACCCGGTACTACTCCTCCCCGTGGGCGTATCTATCCTTTATCCGCTGCTGAGACCCGGTCAATGTCCGAATATATTGAGGAGAATCTGGCCAGAGGATTCATCCGGAAATCTACCTCCCCGGCGGGAGCAGGCTTCTTTTTCGTCAAAAAGAAGGACGGCTCTCTCCGTCCCTGTATAGACTATAGAGGCCTAAACCTGATCACGGTGAAGAATAAGTACCCCCTTCCGCTCATTCCAGAATTATTTGATCGTCTGAGGGGGGCTAGGATCTTCACCAAACTGGACCTTCGTGGGGCGTACAACCTGGTTCGTATTCGACAGGGGGATGAATGGAAGACGGCATTCAACACCCGGGACGGCCACTATGAATACCTGGTAATGCCCTTTGGTCTCTGTAACGCTCCTGCCGTCTTTCAAGAGTTGGTCAATGACATCTTCCGGGACCTTCTCTACTCCTGCGTAGTGGTGTACCTGGACGACATCTTGGTCTTCTCTCCGGATCTCCAGACTCACCGGAGGGACGTTCGTCAGGTCCTGCTCAGGCTAAGGCAGAACCATCTCTACGCTAAATTTGAGAAGTGCCTCTTTGAGCAGACCTCGCTTCCGTTTCTGGGCTACATTATCTCTCAGACCGGCCTACAAATGGATCCTGAGAAACTGTCTGCCATCGAGAAATGGCCCCGACCGGAGGGGTTGAAGGCCATTCAGCGATTCCTGGGCTTCGCCAACTACTACCGCCTCTTCATACCACACTTCTCTTCCCGGACGGCCCCAATTTCTGCGCTCACCCGTAAAGGTACTAATCCCAAAGAGTGGCCACCCGAAGCAGAGGAGGCCTTTCTTTCCCTTAAACAGGCCTTTTCTTCCGCCCCGGTGCTGCATCGCCCAGATGGCAACAAGCAGTTCTTCCTGGAAGTTGACGCCTCCTCCTCTGGAGCCGGAGCAGTACTTACTCAAAAATCATCTTCCGGGAGGATGGTAACTTGTGGCTTCTTCTCAAAACTCTTCTCCTCCTCAGAGCGCAATTATTCCATAGGAGACCGAGAGTTATTGGCCATCAAACTGGCATTGGAGGAGTGGCGTTACCTGCTCGAGGGGGCTCTTCACCCGGTAATAATTTACACTGACCACAAGAACTTGGCTTACCTCCAGCATGCCCAGAGACTTAACCCGCGCCAAGCCCGGTGGTCCTTGTTTTTTGCTCGTTTTGATTTTGTCCTTCATTTTCGCCCGGCTGACAAAAACGTCAAGGCGGACGCCTTGTCTCGATCCTTTCTGGTGTCTGATCTCGAGGAGGATCCGAAACACATCATCGATCCCGCCAGAGTAATGCAGGTGGCTCCCGTGAGTCTAAATCGTCTTCCTCCTGGTAAGACGTTCGTACCAGTACCTGATCGGGAGAAGATCCTACACTGGGGTCATTCGTCTAAACTAGCTGGCCACGCCGGTCAGAAAAAGACCCTCCAGCTTATTACCCGGCACTACTGGTGGCCTAACCTGCACAAGGATGTAATTGACTTTGTTTCTGCCTGTGTGTCCTGCGCCCGCAACAAAGTTCCGAGACACCTGCCGGCCGGCCGCCTCCTACCTCTGCCAGTACCTGCTGCCCCCTGGCAGCATATAGCGATGGACTTCATAACTGATCTGCCCGTCTCTGCCGGTTGTACGGTCATTTGGGTGGTCGCTGACCGCTTTTCCAAGATGGCTCACTTCATTCCACTGCCAGGTCTTCCGTCTGCACCCGAGCTGGCTAAAGACTTTATCCGCCACATCTTCCGTCTTCATGGCCTGCCCCGTCACATCGTGTCGGATCGAGGAGTACAGTTCACTTCCCGTTTCTGGAGAGCCACTTGTAAATTGCTGGACGTCACCCTGGACTTCTCCTCCGCTTACCACCCACAGTCTAATGGTCAAGTGGAGCGGATCAATCAGAACCTGACCAGTTACCTTCGGCACTTCGTTAATGCCCACCATTCTGACTGGGTGGATCTCCTGCCATGGGCCGAATTCTCGTACAACAATCACGAGAGCGAGTCTTCCTCCAAATCCCCGTTTTTTGTAGTCTACGGTCAGCATCCTCGGATCCCGTTTCCCGTCTCCACCTCGGTGGACAATCCGGCTGCGGAATCTCTTGTTAACAAATTTTCCTCCATATGGGAGAGTACCCGGTCCGCACTCCTTCTGTCATCCGAGCGTATGAAAAGACACGCTGACAAAAAACGTCTGGACCCTCCTCAATTCCGCCCTGGGGATAAAGTCTGGCTCTCGTCCAAATATGTCCGGCTCAAGATCCCTTCCTATAAGTTAGGGCCTCGGTTCATCGGCCCACTGGAGGTCATCAGTCAGATCAACCCGGTGGCCTATAAATTGAAACTCCCGGCCAACTTACGGATCCCTAACTCCTTCCATGTGTCTCTCCTCAAACCTGTGGTGCTTAACTCTTTTTCCAAGTCTACAGGTACGCCTCCTGCTCCGGTTTCTGCTGAGGACGAGTTTGAGGTAGAGAACATTCTTGCCACCAAAAGGGTAAGAGGAAAGACCTTTTTTCTGGTAGATTGGAAGGGGTTTGGTCCTGAGGAGAGAACGTGGGAGCCCCGGGAGAACATCCATGCCCCTCTCATCCTAGCTAAATTTCTGTCTGGCCTAAAAAAGGGGGGGCCTAAAGGGGGGGGTACTGTAGTGCCGGCGTCCCTGCCCTCTGCTAGGCAGGGACGCTGCTCCTCTCACCGCTCTGCTCCGTGCCCGGCATCCTCCCCCCGCTCTGCTCTCAGCGCGCGCTCCTTCCCGGCCCCTGTGCTTAGGGCGCGCGCGCGCGCGCTCCCCTCCTCTTAAAGGGGCCGCGCGCGCCGCCCTAAAGAGTCCCCGGCCAATGGCCGGAGGACTTCATCATATATAAGGCACCTCCTCCAAAATGGAGGTGCCCGAGCAATGTTGTTTGCACCTGTGTCTCACCTGTGCTTCAGCCCTCAGGTCCCGTTGCCAGTTACCTGCCAGTTACCTGCCAGTTTCCTGCTAGTTACCTGCCTGATTCCTGCCTGAATACTTGTTACCTGCCTGCCTGCCTGAGGTCCGACGGTCTGCCTTACAACTCCGGTCAGTCTGTCTAAGGACCAACTTGTCCGCTCACCTGGGAGCGCACATCAGCTACCTGCCTGCTTGCCTGAGGTCCGACGGTCTGCCTTACAACTCCGGTCAGTCTGTCTATGGACCAGCTTGCCCGCTCACCTGGGAGCGCTTCTCCGCTACCTGCCTGCTTGCCAGCCCGGAGGCTCCGTTGTCACGTGCTGTGACCACCAGCTATCTCAGAGACTCTTGCCCGCTCACCTGGGAGCGCATCTCCGTTACCTGCCTGCTTGCCAGCCCGGAGGTCCCGTTGTCACGTGCGGTGACCACCAGCTATTCCAGAGACTCTTGCCCGCTCACCTGGGAGCGCTTCTCCGTTACCTACCTGCCTGCCAGCCCGGAGGTTCCGCCGTCACGTGCCGTGACCACCTGCTATTCCAGAGACTCTCGCTTGCTCACCTGGGAGCACACATCTACCATCTGCCTGCTAGCCTACCCGGAGGCTCTGCCATCACAGGTCGTACCTACCCCTTACCCAGAGACTGCCCTGATCACTTGCCGTAACTCCCTGTCCGTTCACCCAGAGACTGCCACCCGCTCCCTTACAAGGGCCGCCCCCTTGTATAGTAGCTCAGAGGTTCCGCCTCCCGGACCCGTTACAATAAGTACTATAATACTGCCCCTATGTACAAGAATATAACTACTATAATACTGCTCCCTATGTACAAGAATATAACTACTATAATACTGCTGCTATGTACAAGAATATAACTACTATAATACTGCTCCTATGTACAAGAATATAACTACTATAATACTGCTCCCTATGTACAAGAATATAACTACTATAATACTGCCCCTATGTACAAGAATATAACTACTATAATACTGTCCCCTATGTACAAGAATATAACTACTATAATACTGCCCCCTATGTACAGGAATATAACTACTATAATACTGCCCCCTATGTACAAGAATATAACTACTATAATACTGCTCCCTATGTACAAGAATATAACTACTATAATACTGCCCCTATGTACAAGAATATAACTACTATAATACTGCCCCTATGTACAAGAATATAACTACTATAATACTGCCCCCTATGTACAAGAATATAACTACTATAATACTGCCCCCTATGTACAAGAAT
Source organism: Phyllobates terribilis (assembly GCF_046119375.1). Lineage (NCBI taxonomy): Eukaryota > Metazoa > Chordata > Amphibia > Anura > Dendrobatidae > Phyllobates > Phyllobates terribilis. Next base: position 183,418,550 of record NW_027362769.1, on the reverse strand, counting down.
ATAACTACTATAATACTGTCCCCTATGTACAGGAATATAACTACTATAATACTGCTCTAATGTACAAGAATATAACTACTAAAATACTGCCCCATATGTACAGGAATATAACTACTATAATACTGCTCTAATGTACAAGAATATAACTACTATAATACTGCTCCCTATGTACAAGAATGTAACTACTATAATACAGCTCCTATGTACAAGAATATACCTACTATAATACTGCCTCTTTGTACAAGAATATAATGAGTATAATACTGCCCCTATGTACAAGAATATAACTACTATAATACTGCCCCTATGTACAAGACTATAACTATAACACTGCCCCTATGTACAAGAATATAACTATTATAATACTGCCCCTATGTACAAGAATATAACTACTATAATACTGCCCCCTATGTACAAGAATATAACTACTATAATACTGTCCCCTATGTACAAGAATATAACTACTATAATACTGCCCCCATGTACAAGAATATAACTACTATAATACTGCCCCTATATACAAGAATATAACTACTATAATAGTGCTCCTATGTACAAGAATATACTATAATACTGCTCCCTATGTACAAGAATGTAACTACTATAATACTGCTCCCTATGTACAAGAATATAACTACTATAATACTGCCCGCTATGTACAAGAATATAACTACTATAATACTGCTCCTATGTACAAGAATATAACTACTATAATACTGCTTCCTATGTACAAGAATATAACTACTATAATACTGCTCATATGTACAAGAATATAACTACTATAATACTGCCCCTATGTACAAGAATATAACTACTATAATACTGCTCCCTATGTACAAGAATATAACTACTATAATACTGCTTCCTACGTACAAGAATATAACTACTATAATACTGCTCCCTATGTACAAGAATATAACTACTATAATACTGCTTCCTATGTACAAGAATATAACTACTATAATACTGCTCATATGTACAAGAATATAACTACTATAATACTGCCACTATGTACAAGAATATAACTACTATAATACTGCCCCTATGTACAAGAATATAACTACTATAATACTGCCACCTATGTACAAGAATATAACTACTATAATACTGCCACCTATGTACAAGAATATAACTACTATAATACTGCTCCTATGTACAAGAGTATAACTACTATAATACTGCTCCTATGTACAAGAATATAACTACTATAATACTGCTCCTAAGTACAAGAATATAACTACTATAATACTGCTCCTATGTACAAGAATATAACTACTATAATACTGCTTCCTATGTACAAGAATATAACTACTATAATACTGCTTCCTGTGTACAAGAATATAACTACTATAATACTGCTCCTATGTACAAGAATATAACTACTATAATACTGCTCCTATGTACAAAAATATAACTACTATAATACTGCTCCCATGTACAAGAATATAACTACTATAATACTGCCCCCTATGTACAAGAATATAACTACTATAATACTGCCCCCTATGTACAAGAATATAACTACTATAATACTGCTTCCTATGTACAAGAATATAACTACTATAATACTGCTCCCTATGTACAAGAATATAACTACTATAATACGGCTCCTATGTACAAGAATATAACTACTATAATACTGCCCCCTATGTACAAGAATATAACTACTATAATACTGCCCCCTATGTACAAGAATATAACTACTATAATACTGCCCCCTATGTACAAGAATATAACTACTATAATACTGCCCCCTATGTACAGGAATATAACTACTATAATACTGCTCTAATGTACAAGAATATAACTACTAAAATACTGCCCCATATGTACAGGAATATAACTACTATAATACTGCTCTAATGTACAAGAATATAACTACTATAATACTGCTCCCTATGTACAAGAATGTAACTACTATAATACAGCTCCTATGTACAAGAATATACCTACTATAATACTGCCTCTTTGTACAAGAATATAATGAGTATAATACTGCCCCTATGTACAAGAATATAACTACTATAATACTGCCCCTATGTACAAGACTATAACTATAACACTGCCCCTATGTACAAGAATATAACTATTATAATACTGCCCCTATGTACAAGAATATAACTACTATAATACTGCCCCCTATGTACAAGAATATAACTACTATAATACTGTCCCCTATGTACAAGAATATAACTACTATAATACTGCCCCCATGTACAAGAATATAACTACTATAATACTGCCCCTATATACAAGAATATAACTAACTACTATAATAGTGCTCCTATGTACAAGAATATACTATAATACTGCTCCCTATGTACAAGAATGTAACTACTATAATACTGCTCCCTATGTACAAGAATATAACTACTATAATACTGCCCGCTATGTACAAGAATATAACTACTATAATACTGCTCCTATGTACAAGAATATAACTACTATAATACTGCTTCCTATGTACAAGAATATAACTACTATAATACTGCTCATATGTACAAGAATATAACTACTATAATACTGCCCCTATGTACAAGAATATAACTACTATAATACTGCTCCCTATGTACAAGAATATAACTACTATAATACTGCTTCCTATGTACAAGAATATAACTACTATAATACTGCTCCCTATGTACAAGAATATAACTACTATAATACTGCTTCCTATGTACAAGAATATAACTACTATAATACTGCTCATATGTACAAGAATATAACTACTATAATACTGCCCCTATGTACAAGAATATAACTACTATAATACTGCCCCTATGTACAAGAATATAACTACTATAATACTGCCACCTATGTACAAGAATATAACTACTATAATACTGCCACCTATGTACAAGAATATAACTACTATAATACTGCTCCTATGTACAAGAGTATAACTACTATAATACTGCTCCTATGTACAAGAATATAACTACTATAATACTGCTCCTAAGTACAAGAATATAACTACTATAATACTGCTCCTATGTACAAGAATATAACTACTATAATACTGCTTCCTATGTACAAGAATATAACTACTATAATACTGCTTCCTATGTACAAGAATATAACTACTATAATACTGCTCCTATGTACAAGAATATAACTACTATAATACTGCTCCTATGTACAAAAATATAACTACTATAATACTGCTCCCATGTACAAGAATATAACTACTATAATACTGCCCCCTATGTACAAGAATATAACTACTATAATACTGCCCCCTATGTACAAGAATATAACTACTATAATACTGCTTCCTATGTACAAGAATATAACTACTATAATACTGCTCCCTATGTACAAGAATATAACTACTATAATACGGCTCCTATGTACAAGAATATAACTACTATAATACTGCCCCCTATGTACAAGAAGATAACTACTATAATACTGCCCCCTATGTACAAGAATATAACTACTATACTACTGCTCCCTATGTACAAGAATATAACTACTATAATACGGTTCCTATGTACTAGAACATAACTACTATAATACTGCTCCTATGTACAAGAATATAACTACTATAATACTGCCCCTATGTACAAGAATATAACTACTATAATACTGCCCCTATGTACAAGAATATAACTACTATAATACTGCCACCTATGTACAAGAATATAACTACTATAATACTGCTCCTATGTACAAGAATATAACTACTATAATACTGCCCCTATGTACAAGAATATAACTACTATAATACTGCCACCTATGTACAAGAATATAACTACTATAATACTGCCACCTATGTACAAGAATATAACTACTATAATACTGCTCCTATGTACAACAATATAACTACTATAATACTGCCACTAATGTACAAGAATATAACTACTATAATACTGCTGCTATGTACAAGAATATAACTACTATAATTCTGCTCCTATGTACAAGAATATAACTACTATAATACTGCTCCCTATGTACAAGAATATAACTACTATAATACTGCCCCTATGTACAAGAATATAACTACTATAGTACTGCTCCTATGTACAAGAATATAACTCCTATAATACTGCTCCTATATACAAGAATATATCTACTATAATACTGCCCCTATGTACAAGAATATAACTACTATAATACTGCCCCTATGTATAAGAATATAGCTCCTATAACACTGCTCCTATGTACAAGAATATAACTACTATAATACTGCCCCCTATGTACAAGAATATAACTACTATAATACTGCTCCTATGTACAAGAATATAACTACTATAATACTGCTCCTATGTACAAGAATATAACTACTATAATACTGCTCCCTATGTAGAAGAATATAAGTACTATAATACTGCCCCTATGTACAAGAATATAACTACTATAATACTGCTCCCTATGTACAAGAATATAACTACTATAATACTGCTGCTATGTACAAGAATATAACTACTATAATACTGCTCCTATGTACAAGAATATAACTACTATAATACTGCTCCCTATGTACAAGAATATAACTACTATAATACTGCCCCTATGTACAAGAATATAACTACTATAATACTGTCCCCTATGTACAAGAATATAACTACTATAATACTGCCCCCTATGTACAGGAATATAACTACTATAATACTGCCCCCTATGTACAAGAATATAACTACTATAATACTGCTCCCTATGTACAAGAATATAACTACTATAATACTGCCCCTATGTACAAGAATATAACTACTATAATACTGCCCCTGTGTATAAGAATATAGCTCCTATAATACTGCTCCTATGTACAAGAATATAACTACTATAATACTGCCCCCTATGTACAAGAATATAACTACTATAATACTGCCCCCTATGTACAGGAATATAACTACTATAATACTGCTCTAATGTACAAGAATATAACTACTAAAATACTGCCCCATATGTACAGGAATATAACTACTATAATACTGCTCTAATGTACAAGAATATAACTACTATAATACTGCTCCCTATGTACAAGAATGTAACTACTATAATACAGCTCCTATGTACAAGAATATACCTACTATAATACTGCCTCTTAGTACAAGAATATAATGAGTATAATACTGCCCCTATGTACAAGAATATAACTACTATAATACTGCCCCTATGTACAAGACTATAACTATAACACTGCCCCTATGTACAAGAATATAACTATTATAATACTGCCCCTATGTACAAGAATATAACTACTATAATACTGCCCCCTATGTACAAGAATATAACTACTATAATACTGTCCCCTATGTACAAGAATATAACTACTATAATACTGCCCCTATGTACAAGAATATAACTACTATAATACTGCCCCTATATACAAGAATATAACTACTATAATACTGCCCCCTATGTACAAGAATATAACTACTATAATACTGCTCCTATGTACAAGAATATAACTACTATAATACTGCTTCCTATGTACAAGAATATAACTACTATAATACTGCTCATATGTACAAGAATATAACTACTATAATACTGCCCCTATGTACAAGAATATAACTACTATAATACTGCTCCTATATACAAGAATATATCTACTATAATACTGCCCCTATGTACAAGAATATAACTACTATAATACTGCTCCCTATGTACAAGAATATAACTACTATAATACTGCTCCCTATGTACAAGAATATAACTACTATAATACTGCTCCTATATACAAGAATATATCTACTATAATACTGCCCCTATGTACAAGAATATAACTACTATAATACTGCTCCCTATGTACAAGAATATAACTACTATAATACTGCTCCTATGTACAAGAATATAATTAATATAATAATGCCCCCTATATACAAGAATATATCTACTCTAATACTGCCCCTATGTACAAGAATATAACTACTATAATACTGCCCCTATGTATAAGAATATAGCTCCTATAACACTGCTCCTATGTACAAGAATATAACTACTATAATACTGCCCCCTATGTACAAGAATATAACTACTATAATACTGCTCCTATGTACAAGAATATAACTACTATAATACTGCTCCTATGTACAAGAATATAACTACTATAATACTGCTCCCTATTTAGAAGAATATAAGTACTATAATACTGCCCCTATGTACAAGAATATAACTACTATAATACTGCTCCCTATGTACAAGAATATAACTACTATAATACTGCTGCTATGTACAAGAATATAACTACTATAATACTGCTCCTATGTACAAGAATATAACTACTATAATACTGCTCCCTATGTACAAGAATATAACTACTATAATACTGCCCCTATGTACAAGAATATAACTACTATAATACTGTCCCCTATGTACAAGAATATAACTACTATAATACTGCCCCCTATGTACAGGAATATAACTACTATAATACTGCCCCCTATGTACAAGAATATAACTACTATAATACTGCTCCCTATGTACAAGAATATAACTACTATAATACTGCCCCTATGTACAAGAATATAACTACTATAATACTGCCCCTATGTATAAGAATATAGCTCCTATAATACTGCTCCTATGTACAAGAATATAACTACTATAATACTGCCCCCTATGTACAAGAATATAACTACTATAATACTGCCCCCTATGTACAGGAATATAACTACTATAATACTGCTCTAATGTACAAGAATATAACTACTAAAATACTGCCCCATATGTACAGGAATATAACTACTATAATACTGCTCTAATGTACAAGAATATAACTACTATAATACTGCTCCCTATGTACAAGAATGTAACTACTATAAAACAGCTCCTATGTACAAGAATATACCTACTATAATACTGCCTCTTTGTACAAGAATATAATGAGTATAATACTGCCCCTATGTACAAGAATATAACTACTATAATACTGCCCCTATGTACAAGACTATAACTATAACACTGCCCCTATGTACAAGAATATAACTATTATAATACTGCCCCTATGTACAAGAATATAACTACTATAATACTGCCCCCTATGTACAAGAATATAACTACTATAATACTGTCCCCTATGTACAAGAATATAACTACTATAATACTGCCCCCTATGTACAAGAATATAACTACTATAATACTGCCCCTATATACAAGAATATAACTCCTATAATAGTGCTCCTATGTACAAGAATATACTATAATACTGCTCCCTATGTACAAGAATGTAACTACTATAATACTGCTCCCTATGTACAAGAATATAACTACTATAATACTGCCCGCTATGTACAAGAATATAACTACTATAATACTGCTCCTATGTACAAGAATATAACTAGTATAATACTGCTTCCTATGTACAAGAATATAACTACTATAATACTGCTCATATGTACAAGAATATAACTACTATAATACTGCCCCTATGTACAAGAATATAACTACTATAATACTGCTCCTATATACAAGAATATATCTACTATAATACTGCCCCTATGTACAAGAATATAACTACTATAATACTGCTCCCTATGTACAAGAATATAACTACTATAATACTGCTCCCTATGTACAAGAATATAACTACTATAATACTGCTCCTATATACAAGAATATATCTACTATAATACTGCCCCTATGTACAAGAATATAACTACTATAATACTGCTCCCTATGTACAAGAATATAACTACTATAATACTGCTCCTATGTACAAGAATATAATTAATATAATAATGCCCCCTATATACAAGAATATATCTACTATAATACTGCCCCTATGTACAAGAATATAACTACTATAATACTGCCCCTATGTATAAGAATATAGCTCCTATAACACTGCTCCTATGTACAAGAATATAACTACTATAATACTGCCCCCTATGTACAAGAATATAACTACTATAATACTGCTCCTATGTACAAGAATATAACTACTATAATACTGCTCCTATGTACAAGAATATAACTACTATAATACTGCTCCCTATGTAGAAGAATATAAGTACTATAATACTGCCCCTATGTACAAGAATATAACTACTATAATACTGCTCCCTATGTACAAGAATATAACTACTATAATACTGCTGCTATGTACAAGAATATAACTACTATAATACTGCTCCTATGTACAAGAATATAACTACTATAATACTGCTCCCTATGTACAAGAATATAACTACTATAATACTGCCCCTATGTACAAGAATATAACTACTATAATACTGTCCCCTATGTACAAGAATATAACTACTATAATACTGCCCCCTATGTACAGGAATATAACTACTATAATACTGCCCCCTATGTACAAGAATATAACTACTATAATACTGCTCCCTATGTACAAGAATATAACTACTATAATACTGCCCCTATGTACAAGAATATAACTACTATAATACTGCCCCTATGTATAAGAATATAGCTCCTATAATACTGCTCCTATGTACAAGAATATAACTACTATAATACTGCCCCCTATGTACAAGAATATAACTACTATAATACTGCCCCCTATGTACAGGAATATAACTACTATAATACTGCTCTAATGTACAAGAATATAACTACTAAAATACTGCCCCATATGTACAGGAATATAACTACTATAATACTGCTCTAATGTACAAGAATATAACTACTATAATACTGCTCCCTATGTACAAGAATGTAACTACTATAATACAGCTCCTATGTACAAGAATATACCTACTATAATACTGCCTCTTTGTACAAGAATATAATGAGTATAATACTGCCCCTATGTACAAGAATATAACTACTATAATACTGCCCCTATGTACAAGACTATAACTATAACACTGCCCCTATGTACAAGAATATAACTATTATAATACTGCCCCTATGTACAAGAATATAACTACTATAATACTGCCCCCTATGTACAAGAATATAACTACTATAATACTGTCCCCTATGTACAAGAATATAACTACTATAATACTGCCCCCTATGTACAAGAATATAACTACTATAATACTGCCCCTATATACAAGAATATAACTCCTATAATAGTGCTCCTATGTACAAGAATATACTATAATACTGCTCCCTATGTACAAGAATGTAACTACTATAATACTGCTCCCTATGTACAAGAATATAACTACTATAATACTGCCCGCTATGTACAAGAATATAACTACTATAATACTGCTCCTATGTACAAGAATATAACTACTATAATACTGCTTCCTATGTACAAGAATATAACTACTATAATACTGCTCATATGTACAAGAATATAACTACTATAATACTGCCCCTATGTACAAGAATATAACTACTATAATACTGCTCCTATATACAAGAATATATCTACTATAATACTGCCCCTATGTACAAGAATATAACTACTATAATACTGCTCCCTATGTACAAGAATATAACTACTATAATACTGCTCCCTATGTACAAGAATATAACTACTATAATACTGCTCCTATATACAAGAATATATCTACTATAATACTGCCCCTATGTACAAGAATATAACTACTATAATACTGCTCCCTATGTACAAGAATATAACTACTATAATACTGCTCCTATGTACAAGAATATAATTACTATAATAATGCCCCCTATATACAAGAATATATCTACTATAATACTGCCCCTATGTACAAGAATATAACTACTATAATACTGCCCCTATGTATAAGAATATAGCTCCTATAACACTGCTCCTATGTACAAGAATATAACTACTATAATACTGCCCCCTATGTACAAGAATATAACTACTATAATACTGCTCCTATGTACAAGAATATAACTACTATAATACTGCTCCTATGTACAAGAATATAACTACTATAATACTGCTCCCTATGTAGAAGAATATAAGTACTATAATACTGCCCCTATGTACAAGAATATAACTACTATAATACTGCTCCCTATGTACAAGAATATAACTACTATAATACTGCTGCTATGTACAAGAATATAACTACTATAATACTGCTCCTATGTACAAGAATATAACTACTATAATACTGCCCCCTATGTACAAGAATATAACTACTATAATACTGTCCCCTATGTACAAGAATATAACTACTATAATACTGCCCCCTATGTACAAGAATATAACTACTATAATACTGCCCCTATATACAAGAATATAACTCCTATAATAGTGCTCCTATGTACAAGAATATACTATAATACTGCTCCCTATGTACAAGAATGTAACTACTATAATACTGCTCCCTATGTACAAGAATATAACTACTATAATACTGCCCGCTATGTACAAGAATATAACTACTATAATACTGCTCCTATGTACAAGAATATAACTACTATAATACTGCTTCCTATGTACAAGAATATAACTACTATAATACTGCTCATATGTACAAGAATATAACTACTATAATACTGCCCCTATGTACAAGAATATAACTACTATAATACTGCTCCTATATACAAGAATATATCTACTATAATACTGCCCCTATGTACAAGAATATAACTACTATAATACTGCTCCCTATGTACAAGAATATAACTACTATAATACTGCTCCCTATGTACAAGAATATAACTACTATAATACTGCTCCTATATACAAGAATATATCTACTATAATACTGCCCCTATGTACAAGAATATAACTACTATAATACTGCTCCCTATGTACAAGAATATAACTACTATAATACTGCTCCTATGTACAAGAATATAATTACTATAATAATGCCCCCTATATACAAGAATATATCTACTATAATACTGCCCCTATGTACAAGAATATAACTACTATAATACTGCCCCTATGTATAAGAATATAGCTCCTATAACACTGCTCCTATGTACAAGAATATAACTACTATAATACTGCCCCCTATGTACAAGAATATAACTACTATAATACTGCTCCTATGTACAAGAATATAACTACTATAATACTGCTCCTATGTACAAGAATATAACTACTATAATACTGCTCCCTATGTAGAAGAATATAAGTACTATAATACTGCCCCTATGTACAAGAATATAACTACTATAATACTGCTCCCTATGTACAAGAATATAACTACTATAATACTGCTGCTATGTACAAGAATATAACTACTATAATACTGCTCCTATGTACAAGAATATAACTACTATAATACTGCTCCCTATGTACAAGAATATAACTACTATAATACTGCCCCTATGTACAAGAATATAACTACTATAATACTGTCCCCTATGTACAAGAATATAACTACTATAATACTGCCCCCTATGTACAGGAATATAACTACTATAATACTGCCCCCTATGTACAAGAATATAACTACTATAATACTGCTCCCTATGTACAAGAATATAACTACTATAATACTGCCCCTATGTACAAGAATATAACTACTATAATACTGCCCCTATGTATAAGAATATAGCTCCTATAATACTGCTCCTATGTACAAGAATATAACTACTATAATACTGCCCCCTATGTACAAGAATATAACTACTATAATACTGCCCCCTATGTACAGGAATATAACTACTATAATACTGCTCTAATGTACAAGAATATAACTACTAAAATACTGCCCCATATGTACAGGAATATAACTACTATAATACTGCTCTAATGTACAAGAATATAACTACTATAATACTGCTCCCTATGTACAAGAATGTAACTACTATAATACAGCTCCTATGTACAAGAATATACCTACTATAATACTGCCTCTTTGTACAAGAATATAATGAGTATAATACTGCCCCTATGTACAAGAATATAACTACTATAATACTGCCCCTATGTACAAGACTATAACTATAACACTGCCCCTATGTACAAGAATATAACTATTATAATACTGCCCCTATGTACAAGAATATAACTACTATAATACTGCCCCCTATGTACAAGAATATAACTACTATAATACTGTCCCCTATGTACAAGAATATAACTACTATAATACTGCCCCCTATGTACAAGAATATAACTACTATAATACTGCCCCTATATACAAGAATATAACTACTATAATAGTGCTCCTATGTACAAGAATATACTATAATACTGCTCCCTATGTACAAGAATGTAACTACTATAATACTGCTCCCTATGTACAAGAATATAACTACTATAATACTGCCCGCTATGTACAAGAATATAACTACTATAATACTGCTCCTATGTACAAGAATATAACTACTATAATACTGCTTCCTATGTACAAGAATATAACTACTATAATACTGCTCATATGTACAAGAATATAACTACTATAATACTGCCCCTATGTACAAGAATATAACTACTATAATACTGCTCCTATATACAAGAATATATCTACTATAATACTGCCCCTATGTACAAGAATATAACTACTATAATACTGCTCCCTATGTACAAGAATATAACTACTATAATACTGCTCCCTATGTACAAGAATATAACTACTATAATACTGCTCCTATATACAAGAATATATCTACTATAATACTGCCCCTATGTACAAGAATATAACTACTATAATACTGCTCCCTATGTACAAGAATATAACTACTATAATACTGCTCCTATGTACAAGAATATAATTACTATAATAATGCCCCCTATGTACAAGAATATAACTACTATAATACTGCTCCTATGTACAAGAATATAACTACTATAATACTGCTCCTATGTACAAGAATATAACTACTATAATACTACTCCTATGTACAGGAATATAACTACTATAATACTGCCCCTATGTACAAGAATATAACTACTATAATACTGCTGCTATGTACAAGAATATAACTACTATAATACTGCTCCTATGTACAGGAATATAACTAATATAATACTGCTCCTATGTACAAGAATATAACTACTATAATACTGCCCTATGTACAAGAATATAACTACTATAATACTGCTCCTATGTACAGGAATATAACTACTATAATACTGCTCCTATGTACAAGAATATAACTACTATAATACTGCCCTATGTACAAGAATATAACTACTATAATACTGCCCTATGTACAAGAATATAACTACTATAATACTGCTGCTATGTACAAGAATATAACTACTATAATACTGCTCCCTATGTACAAGAATATAACTACTATAATACTGCTCCTATGTACAGGAATATAACTACTATAATACTGCTCCTATGTACAAGAATATAACTTCTATAATACTGCTTCCTATGTACAAGAATATAACTACTATAATACTGCCCCTAAGTACAAGACTACAACTATTATAATACTGCACCTATGTACAAGAATATAACTATTATAATACTGCCCCTATGTACAAGAATATAACTACTATAATACTGTCCCCTATGTACAAGAATATAACTATTATAATACTGCTCCTATGTACAAGAATATAACTACTATAATACTGCCCCATATGTACAAGAATATAACTACTATAATACTGCTTCCTATGTACAAGAATATAACTACTATAATACTGCTCATATGTACAAGAATATAACTACTATAATACTGCCCCTATGTACAAGAATATAACTACTATAATACTGCCCCTATGTACAAGAATATAACTACTATAATACTGCCACCTATGTACAAGAATATAACTACTATAATACTGCTCCTATATACAAGAATATATCTACTATAATACTGCCCCTATGTACAAGAATATAACTACTATAATACTGCCCCTATGTATAAGAATATAGCTCCTATAATACTGCTCCTATGTACAAGAATATAACTACTATAATACTGCCCCCTATGTACAAGAATATAACTACTATAATACTGCCCCCTATGTACAGGAATATAACTACTATAATACTGCTCTAATGTACAAGAATATAACTACTAAAATACTGCCCCATATGTACAGGAATATAACTACTATAATACTGCTCTAATGTACAAGAATATAACTACTATAATACTGCTCCCTATGTACAAGAATGTAACTACTATAATACAGCTCCTATGTACAAGAATATACCTACTATAATACTGCCTCTTTGTACAAGAATATAATGAGTATAATACTGCCCCTATGTACAAGAATATAACTACTATAATACTGCCCCTATGTACAAGACTATAACTATAACACTGCCCCTATGTACAAGAATATAACTATTATAATACTGCCCCTATGTACAAGAATATAACTACTATAATACTGCCCCCTATGTACAAGAATATAACTACTATAATACTGTCCCCTATGTACAAGAATATAACTACTATAATACTGCCCCCTATGTACAAGAATATAACTACTATAATACTGCCCCTATATACAAGAATATAACTCCTATAATAGTGCTCCTATGTACAAGAATATACTATAATACTGCTCCCTATGTACAAGAATGTAACTACTATAATACTGCTCCCTATGTACAAGAATATAACTACTATAATACTGCCCGCTATGTACAAGAATATAACTACTATAATACTGCTCCTATGTACAAGAATATAACTACTATAATACTGCTTCCTATGTACAAGAATATAACTACTATAATACTGCTCATATGTACAAGAATATAACTACTATAATACTGCCCCTATGTACAAGAATATAACTACTATAATACTGCTCCTATATACAAGAATATATCTACTATAATACTGCCCCTATGTACAAGAATATAACTACTATAATACTGCTCCCTATGTACAAGAATATAACTACTATAATACTGCTCCCTATGTACAAGAATATAACTACTATAATACTGCTCCTATATACAAGAATATATCTACTATAATACTGCCCCTATGAACAAGAATATAACTACTATAATACTGCTCCCTATGTACAAGAATATAACTACTATAATACTGCTCCTATGTACAAGAATATAATTACTATAATAATGCCCCCTATATACAAGAATATATCTACTATAATACTGCCCCTATGTACAAGAATATAACTACTATAATACTGCCCCTATGTATAAGAATATAGCTCCTATAACACTGCTCCTATGTACAAGAATATAACTACTATAATACTGCCCCCTATGTACAAGAATATAACTACTATAATACTGCTCCTATGTACAAGAATATAACTACTATAATACTGCTCCTATGTACAAGAATATAACTACTATAATACTGCTCCCTATGTAGAAGAATATAAGTACTATAATACTGCCCCTATGTACAAGAATATAACTACTATAATACTGCTCCCTATGTACAAGAATATAACTACTATAATACTGCTGCTATGTACAAGAATATAACTACTATAATACTGCTCCTATGTACAAGAATATAACTACTATAATACTGCTCCCTATGTACAAGAATATAACTACTATAATACTGCCCCTATGTACAAGAATATAACTACTATAATACTGTCCCCTATGTACAAGAATATAACTACTATAATACTGCCCCCTATGTACAGGAATATAACTACTATAATACTGCCCCCTATGTACAAGAATATAACTACTATAATACTGCTCCCTATGTACAAGAATATAACTACTATAATACTGCCCCTATGTACAAGAATATAACTACTATAATACTGCCCCTATGTATAAGAATATAGCTCCTATAATACTGCTCCTATGTACAAGAATATAACTACTATAATACTGCCCTCTATGTACAAGAATATAACTACTATAATACTGCCCCCTATGTACAGGAATATAACTACTATAATACTGCTCTAATGTACAAGAATATAACTACTAAAATACTGCCCCATATGTACAGGAATATAACTACTATAATACTGCTCTAATGTACAAGAATATAACTACTATAATACTGCTCCCTATGTACAAGAATGTAACTACTATAATACAGCTCCTATGTACAAGAATATACCTACTATAATACTGCCTCTTTGTACAAGAATATAATGAGTATAATACTGCCCCTATGTACAAGAATATAACTACTATAATACTGCCCCTATGTACAAGACTATAACTATAACACTGCCCCTATGTACAAGAATATAACTATTATAATACTGCCCCTATGTACAAGAATATAACTACTATAATACTGCCCCCTATGTACAAGAATATAACTACTATAATACTGTCCCCTATGTACAAGAATATAACTACTATAATACTGCCCCCTATGTACAAGAATATAACTACTATAATACTGCCCCTATATACAAGAATATAAGTACTATAATAGTGCTCCTATGTACAAGAATATACTATAATACTGCTCCCTATGTACAAGAATGTAACTACTATAATACTGCTCCCTATGTACAAGAATATAACTACTATAATACTGCCCGCTATGTACAAGAATATAACTACTATAATACTGCTCCTATGTACAAGAATATAACTACTATAATACTGCTTCCTATGTACAAGAATATAACTACTATAATACTGCTCATATGTACAAGAATATAACTAATATAATACTGCCCCTATGTACAAGAATATAACTACTATAATACTGCTCCTATATACAAGAATATATCTACTATAATACTGCCCCTATGTACAAGAATATAACTACTATAATACTGCTCCCTATGTACAAGAATATAACTACTATAATACTGCTCCCTATGTACAAGAATATAACTACTATAATACTGCTCCTATATACAAGAATATATCTACTATAATACTGCCCCTATGTACAAGAATATAACTACTATAATACTGCTCCCTATGTACAAGAATATAACTACTATAATACTGCTCCTATGTACAAGAATATAATTACTATAATAATGCCCCCTATGTACAAGAATATAACTACTATAATACTGCTCCTATGTACAAGAATATAACTACTATAATACTGCTCCTATGTACAAGAATATAACTACTATAATACTACTCCTATGTACAGGAATATAACTACTATAATACTGCCCCTATGTACAAGAATATAACTACTATAATACTGCTGCTATGTACAAGAATATAACTACTATAATACTGCTCCTATGTACAGGAATATAACTAATATAATACTGCTCCTATGTACAAGAATATAACTACTATAATACTGCCCTATGTACAAGAATATAACTACTATAATACTGCTCCTATGTACAGGAATATAACTACTATAATACTGCTCCTATGTACAAGAATATAACTACTATAATACTGCCCTATGTACAAGAATATAACTACTATAATACTGCCCTATGTACAAGAATATAACTACTATAATACTGCTGCTATGTACAAGAATATAACTACTATAATACTGCTCCCTATGTACAAGAATATAACTACTATAATACTGCTCCTATGTACAGGAATATAACTACTATAATACTGCTCCTATGTACAAGAATATAACTTCTATAATACTGCTTCCTATGTACAAGAATATAACTACTATAATACTGCCCCTATGTACAAGACTACAACTATTATAATACTGCACCTATGTACAAGAATATAACTATTATAATACTGCCCCTATGTACAAGAATATAACTACTATAATACTGTCCCCTATGTACAAGAATATAACTATTATAATACTGCTCCTATGTACAAGAATATAACTACTATAATACTGCCCCATATGTACAAGAATATAACTACTATAATACTGTCCCCTATGTACAAGAATATAACTACTATAATACTGCCCCCTATGTACAAGAATATAATTACTATAATACTGCTCCTATATACAAGAATATATCTACTATAATACTGCCCCTATGTACAAGAATATAACTACTATAATGCTGCTCCTATGTACAAGAATATAACTACTATAATACTGCTCCTATATACAAGAATATATCTACTATAATACTGCCCCTATGTACAAGAATATAACTACTATAATACTGCTCCCTATGTACAAGAATATAACTACTATAATACTGCTCCTATGTACAAGAATATAACTACGATAATACTGCTCCTATATACAAGAATATATCTACTATAATACTGCCCCTATGTACAAGAATATAACTACTATAATACTGCTCCCTATGTACAAGAATATAACTACTATAATACTGCTCCCTATGTACAAGAATATAACTACTATAATACTGCTCCTATATACAAGAATATATCTACTATAATACTGCCCCTATGTACAAGAATATAACTACTATAATACTGCTCCCTATGTACAAGAATATAACTACTATAATACTGCTCCTATGTACAAGAATATAATTACTATAATAATGCCCCCTATGTACAAGAATATAACTACTATAATACTGCTCCTATGTACAAGAATATAACTACTATAATACTGCTCCTATGTACAAGAATATAACTACTATAATACTGCTCCTATGTACAGGAATATAACTACTATAATACTGCCCCTATGTACAAGAATATAACTACTATAATACTGCTGCTATGTACAAGAATATAACTACTATAATACTGCCCTATGTACAAGAATATAACTACTATAATACTGCTCCTATGTACAGGAATATAACTACTATAATACTGCTCCTATGTACAAGAATATAACTACTATAATACTGCCCTATGTACAAGAATATAACTACTATAATACTGCCCTATGTACAAGAATATAACTACTATAATACTGCTGCTATGTACAAGAATATAACTACTATAATACTGCTCCCTATGTACAAGAATATAACTACTATAATACTGCTCCTATGTACAGGAATATAACTACTATAATACTGCTCCTATGTACAAGAATATAACTTCTATAATACTGCTTCCTATGTACAAGAATATAACTACTATAATACTGCCCCTATGTACAAGACTACAACTATTATAATACTGCACCTATGTACAAGAATATAACTATTATAATACTGCCCCTATGTACAAGAATATAACTACTATAATACTGTCCCCTATGTACAAGAATATAACTATTATAATACTGCTCCTATGTACAAGAATATAACTACTATAATACTGCCCCATATGTACAAGAATATAACTACTATAATACTGTCCCCTATGTACAAGAATATAACTACTATAATACTGCCCCCTATGTACAAGAATATAATTACTATAATACTGCTCCTATATACAAGAATATATCTACTATAATACTGCCCCTATGTACAAGAATATAACTACTATAATGCTGCTCCTATGTACAAGAATATAACTACTATAATACTGCTCCTATATACAAGAATATATCTACTATAATACTGCCCCTATGTACAAGAATATAACTACTATAATACTGCTCCCTATGTACAAGAATATAACTACTATAATACTGCTCCCTATGTATAAGAATATAACTACTATAATACTGCTCTCTATGTACAAGAATATAACTACTATAATACTGCCCCTATGTACAAGACTACAACTATTATAATACTGCACCTATGTACAAGAATATAACTATTATAATACTGCCCCTATGTACAAGAATATAACTACTATAAGACTGTTCCCTATGTACAAGAATATAACTATTATAATACTGCCCCTATGTACAAGAATATAACTACTATAATACTGCCCCCTATGTACAAGAATATAACTACTATAATACTGTCCCCTATGTACAAGAATATAACTACTATAATACTGCCCCCTATGTACAAGAATATAACTACTATAATACTGCCCCTATATACAAGAATATAACTACTATAATAGTGCTCCTATGTACAAGAATATACTATAATACTGCTCCCTATGTACAAGAATGTAACTACTATAATACTGCTCCCTATGTACAAGAATATAACTACTATAATACTGCCCCCTATGTACAAGAATATAACTACTAGAATACTGCTTCCTATGTACAAGAATATAACTACTATAATACTGCTCCTATGTACAAGAATATAACTACTATAATACTGCCCCTATGTACAAGAATAAAACTACTATAATACTGCCCCCTATGTACAAGAATATAAGTACTATAATACTGCTCCCTATGTACAAGAATATAACTACTATAATACGGCTCCTATGTACAAGAATATAACTACTATAATACTGCCCCTATGTACAAGAATATAATTACTATAATACTGCTCCCTATGTACAAGAATATAACTACTATAATACTGCTCCTATGTACAGGAATATAACTACTATAATACTGCTCCTATTTACAAGAATATAACTACTATAATACTGCTTCTATGTACAGGAATATAACTACTATAATACTGCTCCTATGTACAAGAATATAACTACTATAATACTGCCCCTATGTACAAGAATATAACTACTATAATACTGCTCCTATGTACAAGAATATAACTACTATAATACTGCCCCTATGTACAAGAATATAACTACTATAATACTGCTCCTATGTACAGGAATATAACTACTATAATACTGCTCCTATGTACAAGAATATAACTACTATAATGCTGCTCCTATGTACAGGAATATAACTACTATAATACTGCTCCTATGTACAAGAATATAACTACTATAATACTGCTCCCTATGTACAAGAATATAACTACTATAATACTGCTCCTATGTACAAGAATATAACTACTATAATACTGCTCCTATGTACAAGAATATAACTACTATAATACTGCTCCCTATGTACAAGAATATAACTACTATAATACTGCTCCTATATACAAGAATATAATTACTATAATAATGCCCCCTATGTACAAGAATATAACTACTATAATACTGCTCCTATGTACAAGAATATAACTACTATAATACTGCTCCTATGTACAAGAATATAACTACTATAATACTACTCCTATGTACAGGAATATAACTACTATAATACTGCCCCTATGTACAAGAATATAACTACTATAATACTGCTGCTATGTACAAGAATATAACTACTATAATACTGCTCCTATGTACAGGAATATAACTAATATAATACTGCTCCTATGTACAAGAATATAACTACTATAATACTGCCCTATGTACAAGAATATAACTACTATAATACTGCCCCATATGTACAGGAATATAACTACTATAATACTGCTCTAATGTACAAGAATATAACTACTATAATACTGCTCCCTATGTACAAGAATGTAACTACTATAATACAGCTCCTATGTACAAGAATATACCTACTATAATACTGCCTCTTTGTACAAGAATATAATGAGTATAATACTGCCCCTATGTACAAGAATATAACTACTATAATACTGCCCCTATGTACAAGACTATAACTATAACACTGCCCCTATGTACAAGAATATAACTATTATAATACTGCCCCTATGTACAAGAATATAACTACTATAATACTGCCCCCTATGTACAAGAATATAACTACTATAATACTGTCCCCTATGTACAAGAATATAACTACTATAATACTGCCCCCTATGTACAAGAATATAACTACTATAATACTGCCCCTATATACAAGAATATAACTACTATAATAGTGCTCCTATGTACAAGAATATACTATAATACTGCTCCCTATGTACAAGAATGTAACTACTATAATACTGCTCCCTATGTACAAGAATATAACTACTATAATACTGCCCGCTATGTACAAGAATATAACTACTATAATACTGCTCCTATGTACAAGAATATAACTACTATAATACTGCTTCCTATGTACAAGAATATAACTACTATAATACTGCTCATATGTACAAGAATATAACTAATATAATACTGCCCCTATGTACAAGAATATAACTACTATAATACTGCTCCTATATACAAGAATATATCTACTATAATACTGCCCCTATGTACAAGAATATAACTACTATAATACTGCTCCCTATGTACAAGAATATAACTACTATAATACTGCTCCCTATGTACAAGAATATAACTACTATAATACTGCTCCTATATACAAGAATATATCTACTATAATACTGCCCCTATGTACAAGAATATAACTACTATAATACTGCTCCCTATGTACAAGAATATAACTACTATAATACTGCTCCTATGTACAAGAATATAATTACTATAATAATGCCCCCTATGTACAAGAATATAACTACTATAATACTGCTCCTATGTACAAGAATATAACTACTATAATACTGCTCCTATGTACAAGAATATAACTACTATAATACTACTCCTATGTACAGGAATATAACTACTATAATACTGCCCCTATGTACAAGAATATAACTACTATAATACTGCTGCTATGTACAAGAATATAACTACTATAATACTGCTCCTATGTACAGGAATATAACTAATATAATACTGCTCCTATGTACAAGAATATAACTACTATAATACTGCCCTATGTACAAGAATATAACTACTATAATACTGCTCCTATGTACAGGAATATAACTACTATAATACTGCTCCTATGTACAAGAATATAACTACTATAATACTGCCCTATGTACAAGAATATAACTACTATAATACTGCCCTATGTACAAGAATATAACTACTATAATACTGCTGCTATGTACAAGAATATAACTACTATAATACTGCTCCCTATGTACAAGAATATAACTACTATAATACTGCTCCTATGTACAGGAATATAACTACTATAATACTGCTCCTATGTACAAGAATATAACTTCTATAATACTGCTTCCTATGTACAAGAATATAACTACTATAATACTGCCCCTATGTACAAGACTACAACTATTATAATACTGCACCTATGTACAAGAATATAACTATTATAATACTGCCCCTATGTACAAGAATATAACTACTATAATACTGTCCCCTATGTACAAGAATATAACTATTATAATACTGCTCCTATGTACAAGAATATAACTACTATAATACTGTCCCCTATGTACAAGAATATAACTACTATAATACTGCCCCCTATGTACAAGAATATAATTACTATAATACTGCTCCTATATACAAGAATATATCTACTATAATACTGCCCCTATGTACAAGAATATAACTACTATAATGCTGCTCCTATGTACAAGAATATAACTACTATAATACTGCTCCTATATACAAGAATATATCTACTATAATACTGCCCCTATGTACAAGAATATAACTACTATAATACTGCTCCCTATGTACAAGAATATAACTACTATAATACTGCTCCTATGTACAAGAATATAACTACGATAATACTGCTCCTATATACAAGAATATATCTACTATAATACTGCCCCTATGTACAAGAATATAACTACTATAATACTGCTCCCTATGTACAAGAATATAACTACTATAATACTGCTCCCTATGTACAAGAATATAACTACTATAATACTGCTCCTATATACAAGAATATATCTACTATAATACTGCCCCTATGTACAAGAATATAACTACTATAATACTGCTCCCTATGTACAAGAATATAACTACTATAATACTGCTCCTATGTACAAGAATATAATTACTATAATAATGCCCCCTATGTACAAGAATATAACTACTATAATACTGCTCCTATGTACAAGAATATAACTACTATAATACTGCTCCTATGTACAAGAATATAACTACTATAATACTGCTCCTATGTACAGGAATATAACTACTATAATACTGCCCCTATGTACAAGAAT
Source organism: Phyllobates terribilis (assembly GCF_046119375.1). NCBI lineage: Eukaryota > Metazoa > Chordata > Amphibia > Anura > Dendrobatidae > Phyllobates > Phyllobates terribilis. Next base: position 183,395,059 of record NW_027362769.1, on the reverse strand, counting down.
ATAACTACTATAATACTGCTGCTATGTACAAGAATATAACTACTATAATACTGCCCTATGTACAAGAATATAACTACTATAATACTGCTCCTATGTACAGGAATATAACTACTATAATACTGCTCCTATGTACAAGAATATAACTACTATAATACTGCCCTATGTAGAAGAATATAACTACTATAATACTGCCCTATGTACAAGAATATAACTACTATAATACTGCTGCTATGTACAAGAATATAACTACTATAATACTGCTCCCTATGTACAAGAATATAACTACTATAATACTGCTCCTATGTACAGGAATATAACTACTATAATACTGCTCCTATGTACAAGAATATAACTTCTATAATACTGCTTCCTATGTACAAGAATATAACTACTATAATACTGCCCCTATGTACAAGACTACAACTATTATAATACTGCACCTATGTACAAGAATATAACTATTATAATACTGCCCCTATGTACAAGAATATAACTACTATAATACTGTCCCCTATGTACAAGAATATAACTATTATAATACTGCTCCTATGTACAAGAATATAACTACTATAATACTGCCCCATATGTACAAGAATATAACTACTATAATACTGTCCCCTATGTACAAGAATATAACTACTATAATACTGCCCCCTATGTACAAGAATATAATTACTATAATACTGCTCCTATATACAAGAATATATCTACTATAATACTGCCCCTATGTACAAGAATATAACTACTATAATGCTGCTCCTATGTACAAGAATATAACTACTATAATACTGCTCCTATATACAAGAATATATCTACTATAATACTGCCCCTATGTACAAGAATATAACTACTATAATACTGCTCCCTATGTACAAGAATATAACTACTATAATACTGCTCCCTATGTATAAGAATATAACTACTATAATACTGCTCTCTATGTACAAGAATATAACTACTATAATACTGCCCCTATGTACAAGACTACAACTATTATAATACTGCACCTATGTACAAGAATATAACTATTATAATACTGCCCCTATGTACAAGAATATAACTACTATAAGACTGTTCCCTATGTACAAGAATATAACTATTATAATACTGCCCCTATGTACAAGAATATAACTACTATAATACTGCCCCCTATGTACAAGAATATAACTACTATAATACTGTCCCCTATGTACAAGAATATAACTACTATAATACTGCCCCCTATGTACAAGAATATAACTACTATAATACTGCCCCTATATACAAGAATATAACTACTATAATAGTGCTCCTATGTACAAGAATATACTATAATACTGCTCCCTATGTACAAGAATGTAACTACTATAATACTGCTCCCTATGTACAAGAATATAACTACTATAATACTGCCCCCTATGTACAAGAATATAACTACTAGAATACTGCTTCCTATGTACAAGAATATAACTACTATAATACTGCTCCTATGTACAAGAATATAACTACTATAATACTGCCCCTATGTACAAGAATAAAACTACTATAATACTGCCCCCTATGTACAAGAATATAAGTACTATAATACTGCTCCCTATGTACAAGAATATAACTACTATAATACGGCTCCTATGTACAAGAATATAACTACTATAATACTGCCCCTATGTACAAGAATATAATTACTATAATACTGCTCCCTATGTACAAGAATATAACTACTATAATACTGCTCCTATGTACAGGAATATAACTACTATAATACTGCTCCTATTTACAAGAATATAACTACTATAATACTGCTTCTATGTACAGGAATATAACTACTATAATACTGCTCCTATGTACAAGAATATAACTACTATAATACTGCCCCTATGTACAAGAATATAACTACTATAATACTGCTCCTATGTACAAGAATATAACTACTATAATACTGCCCCTATGTACAAGAATATAACTACTATAATACTGCTCCTATGTACAGGAATATAACTACTATAATACTGCTCCTATGTACAAGAATATAACTACTATAATGCTGCTCCTATGTACAGGAATATAACTACTATAATACTGCTCCTATGTACAAGAATATAACTACTATAATACTGCTCCCTATGTACAAGAATATAACTACTATAATACTGCTCCTATGTACAAGAATATAACTACTATAATACTGCTCCTATGTACAAGAATATAACTACTATAATACTGCTCCCTATGTACAAGAATATAACTACTATAATACTGCTCCTATATACAAGAATATAATTACTATAATAATGCCCCCTATGTACAAGAATATAACTACTATAATACTGCTCCTATGTACAAGAATATAACTACTATAATACTGCTCCTATGTACAAGAATATAACTACTATAATACTACTCCTATGTACAGGAATATAACTACTATAATACTGCCCCTATGTACAAGAATATAACTACTATAATACTGCTGCTATGTACAAGAATATAACTACTATAATACTGCTCCTATGTACAGGAATATAACTAATATAATACTGCTCCTATGTACAAGAATATAACTACTATAATACTGCCCTATGTACAAGAATATAACTACTATAATACTGCTCCTATGTACAGGAATATAACTACTATAATACTGCTCCTATGTACAAGAATATAACTACTATAATACTGCCCTATGTACAAGAATATAACTACTATAATACTGCCCTATGTACAAGAATATAACTACTATAATACTGCTGCTATGTACAAGAATATAACTACTATAATACTGCTCCCTATGTACAAGAATATAACTACTATAATACTGCTCCTATGTACAGGAATATAACTACTATAATACTGCTCCTATGTACAAGAATATAACTTCTATAATACTGCTTCCTATGTACAAGAATATAACTACTATAATACTGCCCCTATGTACAAGACTACAACTATTATAATACTGCACCTATGTACAAGAATATAACTATTATAATACTGCCCCTATGTACAAGAATATAACTACTATAATACTGTCCCCTATGTACAAGAATATAACTATTATAATACTGCTCCTATGTACAAGAATATAACTACTATAATACTGCCCCATATGTACAAGAATATAACTACTATAATACTGTCCCCTATGTACAAGAATATAACTACTATAATACTGCCCCCTATGTACAAGAATATAATTACTATAATACTGCTCCTATATACAAGAATATATCTACTATAATACTGCCCCTATGTACAAGAATATAACTACTATAATGCTGCTCCTATGTACAAGAATATAACTACTATAATACTGCTCCTATATACAAGAATATATCTACTATAATACTGCCCCTATGTACAAGAATATAACTACTATAATACTGCTCCCTATGTACAAGAATATAACTACTATAATACTGCTCCTATGTACAAGAATATAACTACGATAATACTGCTCCTATATACAAGAATATATCTACTATAATACTGCCCCTATGTACAAGAATATAACTACTATAATACTGCTCCCTATGTACAAGAATATAACTACTATAATACTGCTCCCTATGTACAAGAATATAACTACTATAATACTGCTCCTATATACAAGAATATATCTACTATAATACTGCCCCTATGTACAAGAATATAACTACTATAATACTGCTCCCTATGTACAAGAATATAACTACTATAATACTGCTCCTATGTACAAGAATATAATTACTATAATAATGCCCCCTATGTACAAGAATATAACTACTATAATACTGCTCCTATGTACAAGAATATAACTACTATAATACTGCTCCTATGTACAAGAATATAACTACTATAATACTGCTCCTATGTACAGGAATATAACTACTATAATACTGCCCCTATGTACAAGAATATAACTACTATAATACTGCTGCTATGTACAAGAATATAACTACTATAATACTGCCCTATGTACAAGAATATAACTACTATAATACTGCTCCTATGTACAGGAATATAACTACTATAATACTGCTCCTATGTACAAGAATATAACTACTATAATACTGCCCTATGTACAAGAATATAACTACTATAATACTGCCCTATGTACAAGAATATAACTACTATAATACTGCTGCTATGTACAAGAATATAACTACTATAATACTGCTCCCTATGTACAAGAATATAACTACTATAATACTGCTCCTATGTACAGGAATATAACTACTATAATACTGCTCCTATGTACAAGAATATAACTTCTATAATACTGCTTCCTATGTACAAGAATATAACTACTATAATACTGCCCCTATGTACAAGACTACATCTATTATAATACTGCACCTATGTACAAGAATATAACTATTATAATACTGCCCCTATGTACAAGAATATAACTACTATAAGACTGTTCCCTATGTACAAGAATATAACTATTATAATACTGCCCCTATGTACAAGAATATAACTACTATAATACTGCCCCCTATGTACAAGAATATAACTACTATAATACTGTCCCCTATGTACAAGAATATAACTACTATAATACTGCCCCCTATGTACAAGAATATAACTACTATAATACTGCCCCTATATACAAGAATATAACTACTATAATAGTGCTCCTATGTACAAGAATATACTATAATACTGCTCCCTATGTACAAGAATGTAACTACTATAATACTGCTCCCTATGTACAAGAATATAACTACTATAATACTGCCCCCTATGTACAAGAATATAACTACTATAATACTGCTTCCTATGTACAAGAATATAACTACTATAATACTGCTCCTATGTACAAGAATATAACTACTATAATACTGCCCCTATGTACAAGAATAAAACTACTATAATACTGCCCCCTATGTACAAGAATATAAGTACTATAATACTGCTCCCTATGTACAAGAATATAACTACTATAATACGGCTCCTATGTACAAGAATATAACTACTATAATACTGCCCCTATGTACAAGAATATAATTACTATAATACTGCTCCCTATGTACAAGAATATAACTACTATAATACTGCTCCTATGTACAGGAATATAACTACTATAATACTGCTCCTATTTACAAGAATATAACTACTATAATACGGCTTCTATGTACAGGAATATAACTACTATAATACTGCTCCTATGTACAAGAATATAACTACTATAATACTGCCCCTATGTACAAGAATATAACTACTATAATACTGCTCCTATGTACAAGAATATAACTACTATAATACTGCCCCTATGTACAAGAATATAACTACTATAATACTGCTCCTATGTACAGGAATATAACTACTATAATACTGCTCCTATGTACAAGAATATAACTACTATAATGCTGCTCCTATGTACAGGAATATAACTACTATAATACTGCTCCTATGTACAAGAATATAACTACTATAATACTGCTCCCTATGTACAAGAATATAACTACTATAATACTGCTCCTATGTACAAGAATATAACTACTATAATACTGCTCCTATGTACAAGAATATAACTACTATAATACTGCTCCCTATGTACAAGAATATAACTACTATAATACTGCTCCTATATACAAGAATATATCTACTATAATACTGCCCCTATGTACAAGAATATAACTACTATAATACTGCTCCCTATGTAAAAGAATATAACTACTATAATACTGCTCCTATGTACAAGAATATAATTACTATAATACTGCTCCCTATGTACAAGAATATAACTACTATAATACTGCTCCTATGTACAAGAATATAACTACTATAATACTGCTCCTATGTACAAGAATATAACTACTATAATACTGCTCCTATGTACAGGAATATAACTACTATAATACTGCCCCTATGTACAAGAATATAACTACTATAATACTGCTGCTATGTACAAGAATATAACTACTATAATACTGCTGTTATGTACAAGAATATAACTACTATAATACTGCTCCCTATGTACAAGAATATAACTACTACAATACTGCCCCCTATGTACAAGAATATAACTACTATAATACTGCCCTCTATGTACAAGAATATAACTACTATAATACTGCTCCTATGTGCAAGAATATAACTACTATAATACTGCTCCTATGTACAAGAATATAACTACTATAATACTGCCCCTATGTACAAGAATATAACTACTATAATACTGCTGCTATGTACAAGAATATAACTACTATAATACTACTCCTATGTACAAGAATATAACTACTATAATACTGCTGCTATGTACAAGAATATAACTACTATAATACTGCTCCTATGTACAGGAATATAACTACTATAATACTGCTCCTATGTACAAGAATATAACTACTATAATACTGCTCCTATGTACAGGAATATAACTACTATAATACTGCTGCTATGTACAAGAATATAACTTCTATAATACTGCTCCCTATGTACAAGAATATAACTACTATAATACTGCTCCTATGTACAAGAATATAACTACTATAATACTGCTCCTATGTACAAGAATATAACTACTATAATACTGCTCCCTATGTACAAGAATATAACTACTATAATACTGCCCTTATGTACAATAATATACTATAGTACTGCTCCCTATGTACAAGAATATAACTACTATAATACTGCTCCTATGTACAAGAATATAACTACATAATACTGCTCCTATATACAAGAATATATCTACTATAATACTGCCCCTATGTACAAGAATATAACTACTATAATACTGCTCCCTATGTACAAGAATATAACTACTATAATACTGCTCCCTATGTACAAGAATATAACTACTATAATACTGCTCCTATATACAAGAATATATCTACTATAATACTGCCCCTATGTACAAGAATATAACTACTATAATACTGCTCCCTATGTACAAGAATATAACTACTATAATACTGCTCCTATGTACAAGAATATAATTACTATAATACTGCCCCCTATGTACATGAATATAACTACTATAATACTGCTCCTATGTACAAGAATATAACTACTATAATACTGCTCCTATGTACAAGAATATAACTACTATAATACTGCTCCTATGTACAGGAATATAACTACTATAATACTGCCCCTATGTACAAGAATATAACTACTATAATACTGCTGCTATGTACAAGAATATAACTACTATAATACTGCTCCTATGTACAGGAATATAACTACTATAATACTGCTCCTATGTACAAGAATATAACTACTATAATACTGCCCTATGTACAAGAAAATAACTACTATAGTACTGCTCCTATGTACAGGATTATAACTACTATAATACTGCTCCTATGTACAAGAATATAACTACTATAATACTGCCTTATGTACAAGAATATAACTACTATAATACTGCCCTATGTACAAGAATATAACTACTATAATACTGCTGCTATGTACAAGAATATAACTACTATAATACTGCTCCTATGTACAGGAATATAACTTCTATAATACTGCTCCTATGTACAAGAATATAACTACTATAATACAGCCCTATGTACAAGAATATAACTACTATAATACTGCTCCTATGTACAGGAATATAACTACTATAATACTGCTCCTATGTACAAGAATATAACTACTATAATACTGCCCTATGTACAAGAATATAAATACTATAATACTGCCCTATGTACAAGAATATAACTACTATAATACTGCTGCTATGTACAAGAATATAACTACTATAATACTGCTCCCTATGTACAAGAATATAACTACTATAATACTGCTGCTATGTACAAGAATATAACTACTATAATACTGCTCCTATGTACAGGAATATAACTACTATAATACTGCTCCTATGTACAAGAATATAACTTCTATAATACTGCTTCCTATGTACAAGAATATAACTACTATAATACTGCCCCTATGTACAAGACTATAACTATTATAATACTGCACCTATGTACAAGAATATAACTATTATAATACTGCCCCTATGTATAAGAATATAACTACTATAATACTGTCCCTTATGTACAAGAATATAACTATTATAATACTGCCCCTATGTACAAGAATATAACTACTATAATACTGCCCCCTATGTACAAGAATATAACTACTATAATACTGTCCCCTATGTACAAGAATATAACTACTATAATACTGCCCCCTATGTACAAGAATATAATTACTATAATACTGCTCCCTATGTACAAGAATATAACTACTATAATACTGCTCCTATGTACAAGAATATAACTACTATAATACTGCTCCTATGTACAAGAATATAACTACTATAATACTGCTCCTATGTACAGGAATATAACTACTATAATACTGCCCCTATGTACAAGAATATAACTACTATAATACTGCTGCTATGTACAAGAATATAACTACTATAATACTGCTGTTATGTACAAGAATATAACTACTATAATACTGCTCCCTATGTACAAGAATATAACTACTACAATACTGCCCCCTATGTACAAGAATATAACTACTATAATACTGCCCTCTATGTACAAGAATATAACTACTATAATACTGCTCCTATGTGCAAGAATATAACTACTATAATACTGCTCCTATGTACAAGAATATAACTACTATAATACTGCCCCTATGTACAAGAATATAACTACTATAATACTGCTGCTATGTACAAGAATATAACTACTATAATACTGCTGCTATGTACAAGAATATAACTACTATAATACTGCTGCTATGTACAAGAATATAAGTACTATAATACTACTCCTATGTACAAGAATATAACTACTATAATACTGCTGTTATGTACAAGAATATAACTACTATAATACTGCTCCTATGTACAGGAATATAACTACTATAATACTGCTCCTATGTACAAGAATATAACTACTATAATACTGCTCCTATGTACAGGAATATAACTACTATAATACTGCTGCTATGTACAAGAATATAACTTCTATAATACTGCTCCCTATGTACAAGAATATAACTACTATAATACTGCTCCTATGTACAAGAATATAACTACTATAATACTGCTCCTATGTACAAGAATATAACTACTATAATACTGCTCCCTATGTACAAGAATATAACTACTATAATACTGCCCTTATGTACAATAATATACTATAGTACTGCTCCCTATGTACAAGAATATAACTACTATAATACTGCTCCTATGTACAAGAATATAACTACATAATACTGCTCCTATGTACAAGAATATAACTACTATAATACTGCTCCCTATGTACAAGAATATAACTACTATAATACTGCTCCTATATACAACAATATATCTACTATAATACTGCCCCTATGTACAAGAATATAACTACTATAATACTGCTCCCTATGTACAAGAATATAACTACTATAATACTGCTCCCTATGTACAAGAATATAACTACTATAATACTGCTCCTATATACAAGAATATATCTACTATAATACTGCCCCTATGTACAAGAATATAACTACTATAATACTGCTCCCTATGTACAAGAATATAACTACTATAATACTGCTCCTATGTACAAGAATATAATTACTATAATAATGCCCCCTATGTACAAGAATATAACTACTATAATACTGCTCCTATGTACAAGAATATAACTACTATAATACTGCTCCTATGTACAAGAATATAACTACTATAATACTGCTCCTATGTACAGGAATATAACTACTATAATACTGCCCCTATGTACAAGAATATAACTACTATAATACTGCTGCTATGTACAAGAATATAACTACTATAATACTGCCCTATGTACAAGAATATAACTACTATAATACTGCTCCTATGTACAGGAATATAACTACTATAATACTGCTCCTATGTACAAGAATATAACTACTATAATACTGCCCTATGTACAAGAATATAACTACTATAATACTGCCCTATGTACAAGAATATAACTACTATAATACTGCTGCTATGTACAAGAATATAACTACTATAATACTGCTCCCTATGTACAAGAATATAACTACTATAATACTGCTCCTATGTACAGGAATATAACTACTATAATACTGCTCCTATGTACAAGAATATAACTTCTATAATACTGCTTCCTATGTACAAGAATATAACTACTATAATACTGCCCCTATGTACAAGACTACAACTATTATAATACTGCACCTATGTACAAGAATATAACTATTATAATACTGCCCCTATGTACAAGAATATAACTACTATAATACTGTCCCCTATGTACAAGAATATAACTATTATAATACTGCCCCTATGTACAAGAATATAACTACTATAATACTGCCCCCTATGTACCAGAATATAACTACTATAATACTGCCCCTATGTACAAGAATGTAACTACTATAATACTGCTCCCTATGTACAAGAATATAACTACTATAATACTGCCCCCTATGTACAAGAATATAACTACTATAATACTGCTTCCTATGTACAAGAATATAACTACTATAATACTGCTCCTATATACAACAATATATCTACTATAATACTGCCCCTATGTACAAGAATATAACTACTATAATACTGCTCCCTATGTACAAGAATATAACTACTATAATACTGCTCCCTATGTACAAGAATATAACTACTATAATATTGCTCCTATATACAAGAATATATCTACTATAATACTGCCCCTATGTACAAGAATATAACTACTATAATACTGCTCCCTATGTACAAGAATATAACTACTATAATACTGCCCCTATGTACAAGAATATAATTACTATAATAATGCCCCCTATGTACAAGAATATAACTACTATAATACTGCTCCTATGTACAAGAATATAACTACTATAATACTGCTCCTATGTACAAGAATATAACTACTATAATACTGCTCCTATGTACAGGAATATAACTACTATAATACTGCCCCTATGTACAAGAATATAACTACTATAATACTGCTGCTATGTACAAGAATATAACTACTATAATACTGCCCTATGTACAAGAATATAACTACTATAATACTGCTCCTATGTACAGGAATATAACTACTATAATACTGCTCCTATGTACAAGAATATAACTACTATAATACTGCCCTATGTACAAGAATATAACTACTATAATACTGCCCTATGTACAAGAATATAACTACTATAATACTGCTGCTATGTACAAGAATATAACTACTATAATACTGCTCCCTATGTACAAGAATATAACTACTATAATACTGCTCCTATGTACAGGAATATAACTACTATAATACTGCTCCTATGTACAAGAATATAACTGTTAGAACCTTGCTGTTAGGTTTTTTTTCCTTTGCTGGTCACATGACCTTGTTGGCCTATTTAATCCTGCTCCGCCCTTCTGGCTTTGCTGGACTTCATTGTATATCTACTTTCTAGCTAGCCTGTGCTCTGTGTCTTGCTCTGTTAGTTTGCTTGGTTTACTGACCTCTATGTTCTTTATATTTTGTTTGTTCGTCTGTCTGCTACTATTTCTGTTAGGAGGTGTCCCATATTCCTCCCAGTCCTTAGTACTTGTAGGGATTCCTCCCCCACATCTATAGGTCTTCGTACAGACTAGCTTAGGACTTTAGCAGGTCTGATCGCAGGATCAGGTTCCCTGTTACATCGTAGGGATTTAGCTGAGTTCTATCGTAGGGACAGATCTCCTCTCTTTCCTTAGCTCTGGTAGCAGAACATAACAGTAAGTCCAGCCTGCAAATTCTCTAAGGAAAGATTTTTCTGTTGCATCATGGTGTCGGTTCAGGATTTGGCTCATCGCCTGCAGGGACTCTCTCTGGAAGTGGCCGAGCTCCGTCAGCACGTGAGTAACTGTTCTGGAGCACATTTCTTGGAGCCTAAGGTATGTTTGCCGGATTTATTTTTTGGTGAACATCGAGAATTTTTTTCATTTAAAAATGCTTGCTTATTGTATTTTCGTTTGAGACCCAAGTCCTCTGGGGATGAATCCCAGTGCGTAGGGTTCATAATGTCACTTTTGCGCAAAGAGCCTCAGGAGTGGGCCTTTTCTTTGCAACCTAGTGATACATGCTTCAGATCAGTGGATAGTTTTTTTTCTGCTTTAGGACTATTATATGATGATCCTGACCGTGTCGCATCAGCTGAGACTGAGTTGAGACGTTTAAAACAAGGATCAGGTAATGTGGAAAAATATTGTACACATTTTCGTCGTTGGTCCACTCAAACAGGGTGGAATGATTCTGCTCTGAAAAGTCTATTTCTTGCTGGGCTCAGTGAAAGGGTTAAAGACCTGCTAATTGCTTATCCTACACCTGAGGATTTGCAACAGGCTATGCAATTAGCTATACGGGTGGATAGAAGACTGCGTGCTAGGGTTAATGAGAGCAAATCCTCTGCTATGTCAGTTTCTGGTTATGATAATGTGTGTACTAACAGTGGTGAACCGATGGAGATTGGATCGGTGGCACCTCGCTCTCAAGAAAAAGACCGTCGTTTTTCGAAAGGCTTGTGTTTCTATTGCGGAAAATCTGGTCATTTGATTAAAGGCTGTGAGCTTCGTATGAAGAAAGAAAAAAAAATGGTCAGTCATGCCCGTATTGCCTGTTTAAATTCCAAGGGTATATTTTTAGCTGCTTCCACGATCGCTCAGGAAAAATTAATGGAATTTCGGGTGTTTGTTGATTGCGGGTCTACACTGAATGTAATTGATGGGGGATTCGTGGAAAAACTCAATTTAAAACCTGAACCTTTATCATCCCCCATTGCTGTGGTTTCTGTGGATGGCTCCCCTTTGAAGAATATTACTCTCAAGGTCTGTGAATTTCCTTTCACTATTAATGGTGTTCACCATGAGAAATTGGATTTGGTAGTGTTGAATAACTTGCCTTCTCCAGTAATATTGGGATTGCCTTGGTTAAAATGTCACAATCCTGTACTGGATTGGTCTACCAGTGAAATTAAATCCTGGAGCCATAAATGTTATGACAAGTGTTGTAACGGGCGTATTGCAGCTTTGGATAGGGGAGAATTGCCTGTTCCTATTCAGGATTTTTGGAGAGTTTTTTCTGAGAAGGAATCGCAGGTTTTGCCTCCCCATAGAGACTATGATTGTTCTATTGAATTTGTCCCTGGAGCGACTCTTCCTAAGAGTCGTTTATTTAACCTTACTATTCCTGAGAGGAAGGCTTTGGAGGAATACATACAGACAAGTTTGGCCGCCGGTCACATTAGGCCCTCTAAGTCTCCTGTGGCGGTTGGATTTTTTTTTGTAAAAAAAAAAGACGGCGGTTTACGTCCTTGTCTGGATTTTCGTGAGATTAACAAAATTACGGTACGCAATCCTTACCCACTGCCATTGATTCCTGATCTGTTTAACCAGTTATTGGGGGCCAAGTGGTTCTCTAAAATTGATCTTAAGGGGGCATACAATCTGTTGCGCATGAAGGAGGGTGATGAATGGAAGACTGCTTTTAACACTCCTGTGGGTCATTTTGAGAATCTGGTTATGCCTTTTGGTCTTACCAATGCTCCTGCATTTTTTCAGAATCTGATTAATGACATCCTTAGACCTTTGATCGGTAAAAATGTGGTTGTGTATTTGGATGACATTTTGATTTATTCGCCAGATCTGGAGTCTCATTGGCGGAGCGTGCGTGAGGTATTACAGTTATTAATGGACAATTCGCTTTTTGCTAAGCTGGAGAAATGTGAGTTCGCTGTACAGAGAATTAGTTTTTTGGGCTACATTATCTCCAGCAAAGGTTTTGAGATGGATCCGGTTAAGGTTCAGGCTGTGCAGGAATGGCCTAGGCCTATTGGTTTGAAATCGATACAGAGGTTTTTGGGTTTCGCCAATTACTATAGAAAATTCATAAAAAATTTTTCTAGTATTGTCAAACCTCTGACTGATCTCACCAGGAAAGGTGCTGATGCGGTTCAGTGGTCTTCTGAGGCCATTGAAGCTTTTGTGTATCTCAAGGAGAGGTTCACCTCTGCTCCCATCCTTATGCAGCCTGATGTTACTAGGCCGTTTTTGGTTGAGGTTGATGCTTCCTCTGTGGGGGTTGGCGCAGTATTGTCTCAGGATAACGGGGATGGATTACATCCCTGTGCCTTTTTTTCAAAAAAATTTTCGGAGACTGAATTGAATTACGATATTGGTAATCGGGAATTATTGGCTATTAAACTCGCATTTGAACACTGGCGCCACTTCTTGGAAGGTGCGAAATTTCCCGTTCAGGTTCTTACGGATCATAAAAATCTGATATATCTTGACGCTGCCAAGCGCCTGAATGCCCGTCAGGCTAGGTGGGCACTGTTTTTCTCGCGGTTTAATTTCTCCGTTACTTACATCCCTGGTACTAAGAATGTTAAGGCGGATGCCTTGTCTCGCAGTTTTTCTCCCATAGTCGGTGCTGAGAAAGAGGAAAACATTTTACAAGAAGGTGTTGTGATAGCTGCTTTAGACTCCGTTTTGGAAGATGAGATTCTTAAAGCACAGGAGAATGCCCCATCTAACACTCCTCATGGGAGGTTGTTTGTGCCTGGGACCTTTAGGAGAGATTTGTTTGTTGAGTGTCACGAATCTCGGTTGGCAGGTCATCCCGGAATCTCTGAGACCAAGAGACTGGTGGGTCGCAGTTTTTGGTGGCCTGGATGGCAGAAGGAAGTCATTAAGTGGGTGCGCCAATGTACTATATGTGCTAGATCTAAGTCCTCACATACTCCTGCTGCGGGGTTGCTTTGTCCTTTGGAGGTCCCCAGTGCTCCTTGGACACATTTGGCTATGGACTTTATAACTGACCTTCCCCCCTCTGAGGGTTTTACTGTCATCTGGGTGGTCGTGGACCGTTTTAGTAAGATGTGTCACTTGGTTCCCTTCATCAAACTGCCCTGCGCTAAAACTCTCGCTAAGGCCTTTGTCAAGGAAATTGTCAGACTTCATGGCGTTCCTACTGACATTGTTTCTGATAGGGGTCCTCAGTTCGTGGCTCGTTTTTGGCGTGCCTTTTGTGACAGGTTGGGAATTCATTTGTCGTTTTCGTCCGGATATCATCCTGAATCTAATGGCCAGACAGAAAGGAAAAACCAGGATGTTGAGCAGTTCTTGCGTTGTTTTGTGGCAGACAATCAAGAGGGGTGGTCTGAGTTTCTGCCACTTGCCGAATTTGCTCTGAACAATCATACATCTTCTTCTGCTGGTTGTTCGCCTTTTTTTTGTTGTTCTGGGAGACATCCGTCGTTTGGGTCGTTCTCCAAGTTGGGATCTGCCGTGCCTGAGGAGGAGAATTTTTCTGGTGATTTGGAAAGAGTTTGGACGGATGTGCGTGGTAATCTTCAGGAGGCCAACAGAAAATCTAAAGACTACTTTGATAGGAAACGACAGGAGGTTTTGTTCGCTGTTGGTGACATGGTTTGGTTGTCCTCTAGGAATCTGCGGTTGAGGATTCCTTCTAAGAAATTGGGTCCCAAGTTTGTAGGGCCCTTTAAGGTGCTTCAGGTTGTCAACCAATCTGCTGTTAGGTTGGAGGTTCCTACCTCCTGGAGAATTAATCCGGTCTTTCATGTCTCTCTGTTAAAAAAAGCTGTTGTGTCGGATGGTGACGCCTCTGCCTCTGTTCCTCCGGTGGTGGAGGACGGGGAATATGAAATTTCTCGCATCCTTGACTCTAGACGGTATAGAGGTAGTTTGCAGTATCTTGTGGCCTGGAAAGGTTTCGGACCCGAGGATAACTCTTGGGTGAGGTCAGATGATGTTTCCGCGTCCAGACTTATCAGAGCGTTTCACAGGAGATTTCCTGATAAGCCTGGTCCTAGGGGATCCGGAGGATCCTCTTAGAAGGGGGGGTACTGTTAGAACCTTGCTGTTAGGTTTTTTTTCCTTTGCTGGTCACATGACCTTGTTGGCCTATTTAATCCTGCTCCGCCCTTCTGGCTTTGCTGGACTTCATTGTATATCTACTTTCTAGCTAGCCTGTGCTCTGTGTCTTGCTCTGTTAGTTTGCTTGGTTTACTGACCTCTATGTTCTTTATATTTTGTTTGTTCGTCTGTCTGCTACTATTTCTGTTAGGAGGTGTCCCATATTCCTCCCAGTCCTTAGTACTTGTAGGGATTCCTCCCCCACATCTATAGGTCTTCGTACAGACTAGCTTAGGACTTTAGCAGGTCTGATCGCAGGATCAGGTTCCCTGTTACATCGTAGGGATTTAGCTGAGTTCTATCGTAGGGACAGATCTCCTCTCTTTCCTTAGCTCTGGTAGCAGAACATAACAATAACTTCTATAATACTGCTTCCTATGTACAAGAATATAACTACTATAATACTGCCCCTATGTACAAGACTACAACTATTATAATACTGCACCTATGTACAAGAATATAACTATTATAATACTGCCCCTATGTACAAGAATATAACTACTATAATACTGTCCCCTATGTACAAGAATATAACTATTATAATACTGCCCCTATGTACAAGAATATAACTACTATAATACTGCCCCCTATGTACCAGAATATAACTACTATAATACTGTCCCCTATGTACAAGAATATAACTACTATAATACTGCCCCCTATGTACAAGAATATAACTACTATAATACTGCCCCTATATACAAGAATATAACTACTATAATAGTGCTCCTATGTACAAGAATATACTATAATACTGCTCCCTATGTACAAGAATGTAACTACTATAATACTGCTCCCTATGTACAAGAATATAACTACTATAATACTGCCCCCTATGTACAAGAATATAACTACTATAATACTGCTTCCTATGTACAAGAATATAACTACTATAATACTGCTCCTATGTACAAGAATATAACTACTATAATACTGCCTCTATGTACAAGAATAAAACTACTATAATACTGCCCCCTATGTACAAGAATATAAGTACTATAATACTGCTCCCTATGTACAAGAATATAACTACTATAATACGGCTCCTATGTACAAGAATATAACTACTATAATACTGCCCCTATGTACAAGAATATAATTACTATAATACTGCTCCCTATGTACATGAATATAACTACTATAATACTGCTCCTATGTACAGGAATATAACTACTATAATACTGCTCCTATTTACAAGAATATAACTACTATAATACTGCTTCTATGTACAGGAATATAACTACTATAATACTGCTCCTATGTACAAGAATATAACTACTATAATACTGCCCCTATGTACAAGAATATAACTACTATAATACTGCTCCTATATACAAGAATATAACTACTATAATACTGCCCCTATGTACAAGAATATAACTACTATAATACTGCTCCTATGTACAGGAATATAACTACTATAATACTGCTCCTATGTACAAGAATATAACTACTATAATGCTGCTCCTATGTACAGGAATATAACTACTATAATACTGCTCCTATATACAAGAATATATCTACTATAATACTGCCCCTATGTACAAGAATATAACTACTATAATACTGCTCCCTATGTACAAGAATATAACTACTATAATACTGCTCCTATGTACAAGAATATAATTACTATAATACTGCTCCCTATGTACAAGAATATAACTACTATAATACTGCTCCTATGTACAAGAATATAACTACTATAATACTGCTCCTATGTACAAGAATATAACTACTATAATACTGCTCCTATGTACAGGAATATAACTACTATAATACTGCCCCTATGTACAAGAATATAACTACTATAATACTGCTGCTATGTACAAGAATATAACTACTATAATACTGCTGTTATGTACAAGAATATAACTACTATAATACTGCTCCCTATGTACAAGAATATAACTACTATAATACTGCCCCCTATGTACAAGAATATAACTACTATAATACTGCCCTCTATGTACAAGAATATAACTACTATAATACTGCTCCTATGTGCAAGAATATAACTACTATAATACTGCTCCTATGTACAAGAATATAACTACTATAATACTGCCCCTATGTACAAGAATATAACTACTATAATACTGCTGCTATGTACAAGAATATAACTACTATAATACTGCTGCTATGTACAAGAATATAACTGCTATAATACTGCTGCTATGTACAAGAATATAACTACTATAATACTGCTCCTATGTACAAGAATATAACTACTATAATACTGCTGCTATGTACAAGAATATAACTACTATAATACTGCTCCTATGTACAGGAATATAACTACTATAATACTGCTCCTATGTACAAGAATATAACTACTATAATACTGCTCCTATGTACAGGAATATAACTACTATAATACTGCTCCTATGTACAAGAATATAACTTCTATAATACTGCTCCCTATGTACAAGAATATAACTACTATAATACTGCTCCTATGTACAAGAATATAACTACTATAATACTGCTCCTATGTACAAGAATATAACTACTATAATACTGCTCCCTATGTACAAGAATATAACTACTATAATACTGCCCCTATGTACAATAATATACTATAGTACTGCTCCCTATGTACAAGAATATAACTACTATAATACTGCTCCTATGTACAAGAATATAACTACGATAATACTGCTCCTATATACAAGAATATATCTACTATAATACTGCCCCTATGTACAAGAATATAACTACTATAATACTGCTCCCTATGTACAAGAATATAACTACTATAATACTGCTCCCTATGTACAAGAATATAACTACTATAATACTGCTCCTATATACAAGAATATATCTACTATAATACTGCCCCTATGTACAAGAATATAACTACTATAATACTGCTCCCTATGTACAAGAATATAACTACTATAATACTGCTCCTATGTACAAGAATATAATTACTATAATACTGCCCCCTATGTACATGAATATAACTACTATAATACTGCTCCTATGTACAAGAATATAACTACTATAATACTGCTCCTATGTACAAGAATATAACTACTATAATACTGCTCCTATGTACAGGAATATAACTACTATAATACTGCCCCTATGTACAAGAATATAACTACTATAATACTGCTGCTATGTACAAGAATATAACTACTATAATACTGCTCCTATGTACAGGAATATAACTACTATAATACTGCTCCTATGTACAAGAATATAACTACTATAATACTGCCCTATGTACAAGAAAATAACTACTATAGTACTGCTCCTATGTACAGGATTATAACTACTATAATACTGCTCCTATGTACAAGAATATAACTACTATAATACTGCCTTATGTACAAGAATATAACTACTATAATACTGCCCTATGTACAAGAATATAACTACTATAATACTGCTGCTATGTACAAGAATATAACTACTATAATACTGCTCCTATGTACAGGAATATAACTACTATAATACTGCTCCTATGTACAAGAATATAACTACTATAATACTGCCCTATGTACAAGAATATAACTACTATAATACTGCTCCTATGTACAGGAATATAACTACTATAATACTGCTCCTATGTACAAGAATATAACTACTATAATACTGCCCTATGTACAAGAATATAACTACTATAATTCTGCCCTATGTACAAGAATATAACTACTATAATACTGCTGCTATGTACAAGAATATAACTACTATAATACTGCTCCCTATGTACAAGAATATAACTACTATAATACTGCTGCTATGTACAAGAATATAACTACTATAATACTGCTCCTATGTACAGGAATATAACTACTATAATACTGCTCCTATGTACAAGAATATAACTTCTATAATACTGCTTCCTATGTACAAGAATATAACTACTATAATACTGCCCCTATGTACAAGACTATAACTACTATAATACTGCACCTATGTACAAGAATATAACTATTATAATACTGCCCCTATGTACAAGAATATAACTACTATAATACTGTCCCTTATGTACAAGAATATAACTATTATAATACTGCCCCTATGTACAAGAATATAACTACTATAATACTGCCCCCTATGTACAAGAATATAACTACTATAATACTGTCCCCTATGTACAAGAATATAACTACTATAATACTGCCCCCTATGTACAAGAATATAACTACTATAATACTGCCCCTATATACAAGAATATAACTACTATAATAGTGCTCCTATGTACAAGAATATACTATAATACTGCTCCCTATGTACAAGAATGTAACTACTATAATACTGCTCCCTATGTACAAGAATATAACTACTATAATACTGCACCCTATGTACAAGAATATAACTACTATAATACTGCTTCCTATGTACAAGAATATAACTACTATAATACTGCTCCTATGTACAAGAATATAACTACTATAATACTGCCCCTATGTACAAGAATATAACTACTATAATACTGCCCCCTATGTACAAGAATATAAGTACTATAATACTGCTCCCTATGTACAAGAATATAACTACTATAATACGGCTCCTATGTACAAGAATATAACTACTATAATACTGCCCCTATGTACAAGAATATAATTACTATAATACTGCTCCCTATGTACAAGAATATAACTACTATAATACTGCCCCTATGTACAAGACTACAACTATTATAATACTGCACCTATGTACAAGAATATAACTATTATAATACTGCCCCTATGTACAAGAATATAACTACTATAATACTGTCCCCTATGTACAAGAATATAACTATTATAATACTGCCCCTATGTACAAGAATATAACTACTATAATACTGCCCCCTATGTACCAGAATATAACTACTATAATACTGTCCCCTATGTACAAGAATATAACTACTATAATACTGCCCCCTATGTACAAGAATATAACTACTATAATACTGCCCCTATATACAAGAATATAACTACTATAATAGTGCTCCTATGTACAAGAATATACTATAATACTGCTCCCTATGTACAAGAATGTAACTACTATAATACTGCTCCCTATGTACAAGAATATAACTACTATAATACTGCCCCCTATGTACAAGAATATAACTACTATAATACTGCTTCCTATGTACAAGAATATAACTACTATAATACTGCTCCTATGTACAAGAATATAACTACTATAATACTGCCTCTATGTACAAGAATAAAACTACTATAATACTGCCCCCTATGTACAAGAATATAAGTACTATAATACTGCTCCCTATGTACAAGAATATAACTACTATAATACGGCTCCTATGTACAAGAATATAACTACTATAATACTGCCCCTATGTACAAGAATATAATTACTATAATACTGCTCCCTATGTACATGAATATAACTACTATAATACTGCTCCTATGTACAGGAATATAACTACTATAATACTGCTCCTATTTACAAGAATATAACTACTATAATACTGCTTCTATGTACAGGAATATAACTACTATAATACTGCTCCTATGTACAAGAATATAACTACTATAATACTGCCCCTATGTACAAGAATATAACTACTATAATACTGCTCCTATATACAAGAATATAACTACTATAATACTGCCCCTATGTACAAGAATATAACTACTATAATACTGCTCCTATGTACAGGAATATAACTACTATAATACTGCTCCTATGTACAAGAATATAACTACTATAATGCTGCTCCTATGTACAGGAATATAACTACTATAATACTGCTCCTATATACAAGAATATATCTACTATAATACTGCCCCTATGTACAAGAATATAACTACTATAATACTGCTCCCTATGTACAAGAATATAACTACTATAATACTGCTCCTATGTACAAGAATATAATTACTATAATACTGCTCCCTATGTACAAGAATATAACTACTATAATACTGCTCCTATGTACAAGAATATAACTACTATAATACTGCTCCTATGTACAAGAATATAACTACTATAATACTGCTCCTATGTACAGGAATATAACTACTATAATACTGCCCCTATGTACAAGAATATAACTACTATAATACTGCTGCTATGTACAAGAATATAACTACTATAATACTGCTGTTATGTACAAGAATATAACTACTATAATACTGCTCCCTATGTACAAGAATATAACTACTATAATACTGCCCCCTATGTACAAGAATATAACTACTATAATACTGCCCTCTATGAACAAGAATATAACTACTATAATACTGCTCCTATGTGCAAGAATATAACTACTATAATACTGCTCCTATGTACAAGAATATAACTACTATAATACTGCCCCTATGTACAAGAATATAACTACTATAATACTGCTGCTATGTACAAGAATATAACTACTATAATACTGCTGCTATGTACAAGAATATAACTGCTATAATACTGCTGCTATGTACAAGAATATAACTACTATAATACTGCTCCTATGTACAAGAATATAACTACTATAATACTGCTGCTATGTACAAGAATATAACTACTATAATACTGCTCCTATGTACAGGAATATAACTACTATAATACTGCTCCTATGTACAAGAATATAACTACTATAATACTGCTCCTATGTACAGGAATATAACTACTATAATACTGCTCCTATGTACAAGAATATAACTTCTATAATACTGCTCCCTATGTACAAGAATATAACTACTATAATACTGCTCCTATGTACAAGAATATAACTACTATAATACTGCTCCTATGTACAAGAATATAACTACTATAATACTGCTCCCTATGTACAAGAATATAACTACTATAATACTGCCCCTATGTACAATAATATACTATAGTACTGCTCCCTATGTACAAGAATATAACTACTATAATACTGCTCCTATGTACAAGAATATAACTACGATAATACTGCTCCTATATACAAGAATATATCTACTATAATACTGCCCCTATGTACAAGAATATAACTACTATAATACTGCTCCCTATGTACAAGAATATAACTACTATAATACTGCTCCCTATGTACAAGAATATAACTACTATAATACTGCTCCTATATACAAGAATATATCTACTATAATACTGCCCCTATGTACAAGAATATAACTACTATAATACTGCTCCCTATGTACAAGAATATAACTACTATAATACTGCTCCTATGTACAAGAATATAATTACTATAATACTGCCCCCTATGTACATGAATATAACTACTATAATACTGCTCCTATGTACAAGAATATAACTACTATAATACTGCTCCTATGTACAAGAATATAACTACTATAATACTGCTCCTATGTACAGGAATATAACTACTATAATACTGCCCCTATGTACAAGAATATAACTACTATAATACTGCTGCTATGTACAAGAATATAACTACTATAATACTGCTCCTATGTACAGGAATATAACTACTATAATACTGCTCCTATGTACAAGAATATAACTACTATAATACTGCCCTATGTACAAGAAAATAACTACTATAGTACTGCTCCTATGTACAGGATTATAACTACTATAATACTGCTCCTATGTACAAGAATATAACTACTATAATACTGCCTTATGTACAAGAATATAACTACTATAATACTGCCCTATGTACAAGAATATAACTACTATAATACTGCTGCTATGTACAAGAATATAACTACTATAATACTGCTCCTATGTACAGGAATATAACTACTATAATACTGCTCCTATGTACAAGAATATAACTACTATAATACTGCCCTATGTACAAGAATATAACTACTATAATACTGCTCCTATGTACAGGAATATAACTACTATAATACTGCTCCTATGTACAAGAATATAACTACTATAATACTGCCCTATGTACAAGAATATAACTACTATAATTCTGCCCTATGTACAAGAATATAACTACTATAATACTGCTGCTATGTACAAGAATATAACTACTATAATACTGCTCCCTATGTACAAGAATATAACTACTATAATACTGCTGCTATGTACAAGAATATAACTACTATAATACTGCTCCTATGTACAGGAATATAACTACTATAATACTGCTCCTATGTACAAGAATATAACTTCTATAATACTGCTTCCTATGTACAAGAATATAACTACTATAATACTGCCCCTATGTACAAGACTATAACTACTATAATACTGCACCTATGTACAAGAATATAACTATTATAATACTGCCCCTATGTACAAGAATATAACTACTATAATACTGTCCCTTATGTACAAGAATATAACTATTATAATACTGCCCCTATGTACAAGAATATAACTACTATAATACTGCCCCCTATGTACAAGAATATAACTACTATAATACTGTCCCCTATGTACAAGAATATAACTACTATAATACTGCCCCCTATGTACAAGAATATAACTACTATAATACTGCCCCTATATACAAGAATATAACTACTATAATAGTGCTCCTATGTACAAGAATATACTATAATACTGCTCCCTATGTACAAGAATGTAACTACTATAATACTGCTCCCTATGTACAAGAATATAACTACTATAATACTGCACCCTATGTACAAGAATATAACTACTATAATACTGCTTCCTATGTACAAGAATATAACTACTATAATACTGCTCCTATGTACAAGAATATAACTACTATAATACTGCCCCTATGTACAAGAATATAACTACTATAATACTGCCCCCTATGTACAAGAATATAAGTACTATAATACTGCTCCCTATGTACAAGAATATAACTACTATAATACGGCTCCTATGTACAAGAATATAACTACTATAATACTGCCCCTATGTACAAGAATATAATTACTATAATACTGCTCCCTATGTACAAGAATATAACTACTATAATACTGCTCCTATGTACAGGAATATAACTACTATAATACTGCTCCTATTTACAAGAATATAACTACTATAATACTGCTCCTATGTACAGGAATATAACTACTATAATACTGCTCCTATGTACAAGAATATAACTACTATAATACTGCCCCTATGTACAAGAATATAACTACTATAATACTGCTCCTATGTACAAGAATATAACTACTATAATACTGCCCCTATGTACAAGAATATAACTACTATAATACTGCTCCTATGTACAGGAATATAACTACTATAATACTGCTCCTATGTACAAGAATATAACTACTATAATGCTGCTCCTATGTACAGGAATATAACTACTATAATACTGCTCCTATGTACAAGAATATAACTACTATAATACTGCTCCCTATGTACAAGAATATAACTACTATAATACTGCTCCTATGTACAAGAATATAACTACTATAATACTGCTCCTATGTACAAGAATATAACTACTATAATACTGCTCCCTATGTACAAGAATATAACTACTATAATACTGCTCCTATATACAAGAATATATCTACTATAATACTGCCCCTATGTACAAGAATATAACTACTATAATACTGCTCCCTATGTACAAGAATATAATTACTATAATACTGCTCCTATGTACAAGAATATAATTACTATAATACTGCTCCCTATGTACAAGAATATAACTACTATAATACTGCTCCTATGTACAAGAATATAACTACTATAATACTGCTCCTATGTACAGGAATATAACTACTATAATACTGCCCCTATGTACAAGAATATAACTACTATAATACTGCTGCTATGTACAAGAATATAACTACTATAATACTGCTGTTATGTACAAGAATATAACTACTATAATACTGCTCCCTATGTACAAGAATATAACTACTATAATACTGCCCCCTATGTACAAGAATATAACTACTATAATACTGCCCTCTATGTACAAGAATATAACTACTATAATACTGCTCCTATGTGCAAGAATATAACTACTATAATACTTGTCCTATGTACAAGAATATAACTACTATAATACTGCCCCTATGTACAAGAATATAACTACTATAATACTGCTGCTATGTACAAGAATATAACTACTATAATACTGCTGCTATGTACAAGAATATAACTACTATAATACTGCTCCTAAGTAGAAGAATACAACTACTATAATACTGCTCCCTATGTACAAGAATATAACTACTATAATACTGCTGCTATGTACAAGAATATAACTACTATAATACTGCTCCTATGTACAGGAATATAACTACTATAATACTGCTCCTATGTACAAGAATATAACTACTATAATACTGCTCCTATGTACAGGAATATAACTACTATAATACTGATCCTATGTACAAGAATATAACTTCTATAATACTGCTCCCTATGTACAAGAATATAACTACTATAATACTGCTCCTATGTACAGGAATATAACTACTATAATACTGCCCCTATGTACAAGAATATAACTTCTATAATACTGCTCCCTATGTACAAGAATATAACTACTATAATACTGCTCCTATGTACAGGAATATAACTACTATAATACTGCCCCTATGTACAAGAATATAACTACTATAATACTGCTGCTATGTACAAGAATATAACTACTATAATACTGCTGTTATGTACAAGAATATAACTACTATAATACTGCTCCCTATGTACAAGAATATAACTACTATAATACTGCCCCCTATGTACAAGAATATAACTACTATAATACTGCCCTCTATGTACAAGAATATAACTACTATAATACTGCTCCTATGTGCAAGAATATAACTACTATAATACTGCTCCTATGTACAAGAATATAACTACTATAATACTGCCCCTATGTACAAGAATATAACTACTATAATACTGCTGCTATGTACAAGAATATAACTACTATAATACTGCTGCTATGTACAAGAATATAACTGCTATAATACTGCTGCTATGTACAAGAATATAACTACTATAATACTGCTCCTATGTACAAGAATATAACTACTATAATACTGCTGCTATGTACAAGAATATAACTACTATAATACTGCTCCTATGTACAGGAATATAACTACTATAATACTGCTCCTATGTACAAGAATATAACTACTATAATACTGCTCCTATGTACAGGAATATAACTACTATAATACTGCTCCTATGTACAAGAATATAACTTCTATAATACTGCTCCCTATGTACAAGAATATAACTACTATAATACTGCTCCTATGTACAAGAATATAACTACTATAATACTGCTCCTATGTACAAGAATATAACTACTATAATACTGCTCCCTATGTACAAGAATATAACTACTATAATACTGCCCCTATGTACAATAATATACTATAGTACTGCTCCCTATGTACAAGAATATAACTACTATAATACTGCTCCTATGTACAAGAATATTACTACGATAATACTGCTCCTATATACAAGAATATATCTACTATAATACTGCCCCTATGTACAAGAATATAACTACTATAATACTGCTCCCTATGTACAAGAATATAACTACTATAATACTGCTCCCTATGTACAAGAATATAACTACTATAATACTGCTCCTATATACAAGAATATATCTACTATAATACTGCCCCTATGTACAAGAATATAACTACTATAATACTGCTCCCTATGTACAAGAATATAACTACTATAATACTGCTCCTATGTACAAGAATATAATTACTATAATACTGCCCCCTATGTACATGAATATAACTACTATAATACTGCTCCTATGTACAAGAATATAACTACTATAATACTGCTCCTATGTACAAGAATATAACTACTATAATACTGCTCCTATGTACAGGAATATAACTACTATAATACTGCCCCTATGTACAAGAATATAACTACTATAATACTGCTGCTATGTACAAGAATATAACTACTATAATACTGCTCCTATGTACAGGAATATAACTACTATAATACTGCTCCTATGTACAAGAATATAACTACTATAATACTGCCCTATGTACAAGAAAATAACTACTATAGTACTGCTCCTATGTACAGGATTATAACTACTATAATACTGCTCCTATGTACAAGAATATAACTACTATAATACTGCCGTATGTACAAGAATATAACTACTATAATACTGCCCTATGTACAAGAATATAACTACTATAATACTGCTGCTATGTACAAGAATATAACTACTATAATACTGCTCCTATGTACAGGAATATAACTACTATAATACTGCTCCTATGTACAAGAATATAACTACTATAATACTGCCCTATGTACAAGAATATAACTACTATAATACTGCTCCTATGTACAGGAATATAACTACTATAATACTGCTCCTATGTACAAGAATATAACTACTATAATACTGCCCTATGTACAAGAATATAACTACTATAATTCTGCCCTATGTACAAGAATATAACTACTATAATACTGCTGCTATGTACAAGAATATAACTACTATAATACTGCTCCCTATGTACAAGAATATAACTACTATAATACTGCTGCTATGTACAAGAATATAACTACTATAATACTGCTCCTATGTACAGGAATATAACTACTATAATACTGCTCCTATGTACAAGAATATAACTTCTATAATACTGCTTCCTATGTACAAGAATATAACTACTATAATACTGCCCCTATGTACAAGACGATAACTACTATAATACTGCACCTATGTACAAGAATATAACTATTATAATACTGCCCCTATGTACAAGAATATAACTACTATAATACTGTCCCTTATGTACAAGAATATAACTATTATAATACTGCCCCTATGTACAAGAATATAACTACTATAATACTGCCCCCTATGTACAAGAATATAACTACTATAATACTGTCCCCTATGTACAAGAATATAACTACTATAATACTGCCCCCTATGTACAAGAATATAACTACTATAATACTGCCCCTATATACAAGAATATAACTACTATAATAGTGCTCCTATGTACAAGAATATACTATAATACTGCTCCCTATGTACAAGAATGTAACTACTATAATACTGCTCCCTATGTACAAGAATATAACTACTATAATACTGCACCCTATGTACAAGAATATAACTACTATAATACTGCTTCCTATGTACAAGAATATAACTACTATAATACTGCTCCTATGTACAAGAATATAACTACTATAATACTGCCCCTATGTACAAGAATATAACTACTATAATACTGCCCCCTATGTACAAGAATATAAGTACTATAATACTGCTCCCTATGTACAAGAATATAACTACTATAATACGGCTCCTATGTACAAGAATATAACTACTATAATACTGCCCCTATGTACAAGAATATAATTACTATAATACTGCTCCCTATGTACAAGAATATAACTACTATAATACTGCTCCTATGTACAGGAATATAACTACTATAATACTGCTCCTATTTACAAGAATATAACTACTATAATACTGCTCCTATGTACAGGAATATAACTACTATAATACTGCTCCTATGTACAAGAATATAACTACTATAATACTGCCCCTATGTACAAGAATATAACTACTATAATACTGCTCCTATGTACAAGAATATAACTACTATAATACTGCCCCTATGTACAAGAATATAACTACTATAATACTGCTCCTATGTACAGGAATATAACTACTATAATACTGCTCCTATGTACAAGAATATAACTACTATAATGCTGCTCCTATGTACAGGAATATAACTACTATAATACTGCTCCTATGTACAAGAATATAACTACTATAATACTGCTCCCTATGTACAAGAATATAACTACTATAATACTGCTCCTATGTACAAGAATATAACTACTATAATACTGCTCCTATGTACAAGAATATAACTACTATAATACTGCTCCCTATGTACAAGAATATAACTACTATAATACTGCTCCTATATACAAGAATATATCTACTATAATACTGCCTCTATGTACAAGAATATAACTACTATAATACTGCTCCCTATGTACAAGAATATAATTACTATAATACTGCTCCTATGTACAAGAATATAATTACTATAATACTGCTCCCTATGTACAAGAATATAACTACTATAATACTGCTCCTATGTACAAGAATATAACTACTATAATACTGCTCCTATGTACAGGAATATAACTACTATAATACTGCCCCTATGTACAAGAATATAACTACTATAATACTGCTGCTATGTACAAGAATATAACTACTATAATACTGCTGTTATGTACAAGAATATAACTACTATAATACTGCTCCCTATGTACAAGAATATAACTACTATAATACTGCCCCCTATGTACAAGAATATAACTACTATAATACTGCCCTCTATGTACAAGAATATAACTACTATAATACTGCTCCTATGTGCAAGAATATAACTACTATAATACTTGTCCTATGTACAAGAATATAACTACTATAATACTGCCCCTATGTACAAGAATATAACTACTATAATACTGCTGCTATGTACAAGAATATAACTACTATAATACTGCTGCTATGTACAAGAATATAACTACTATAATACTGCTCCTATGTACAGGAATATAACTACTATAATACTGCTCCTATGTACAGGAATATAACTACTATAATACTGATCCTATGTACAAGAATATAACTTCTATAATACTGCTCCCTATGTACAAGAATATAACTACTATAATACTGCTCCTATGTACAAGAATATAACTACTATAATACTGCTCCTATGTACAAGAATATAACTACTATAATACTGCTTCCTATGTACAAGAATATATCTACTATAATACTGCCCCTATGTACAAGAATATAACTACTATAATACTGCTCCTATGTACAGGAATATAACTACTATAATACTGATCCTATGTACAAGAATATAACTTCTATAATACTGCTCCCTATGTACAAGAATATAACTACTATAATACTGCTCCTATGTACAAGAATATAACTACTATAATACTGCTCCTATGTACAGGAATATAACTACTATAATACTGCTCCTATGTACAAGAATATAACTACTATAATACTGCTCCTATGTACAAGAATATACTATAGTACTGCTCCCTATGTACAAGAATATAACTACTATAATACTGCTCCCATGTACAAGAATATAACTACGATAATACTGCTCCTATATACAAGACTATATCTACTATAATACTGCCCCTATGTACAAGAATATAACTACTATAATACTGCTCCCTATGTACAAGAATATAACTACTATAATACTGCTCCCTATGTACAAGAATATAACTACTATAATACTGCTCCTATGTACAAGAATATAATTACTATAATACTGCCCCCTATGTACATGAATATAACTACTATAATACTGCTCCTATGTACAAGAATATAACTACTATAATACTGCTCCTATGTACAAGAATATAACTACTATAATACTGCTCCTATGTACAGGAATATAACTACTATAATACTGCCCCTATGTACAAGAATATAACTACTATAATACTGCTGCTATGTACAAGAATATAACTACTATAATACTGCTCCTATGTACAGGAATATAACTACTATAATACTGCTCCTATGTACAAGAATATAACTACTATAATACTGCTGCTATGTACAAGAATATAACTACTATAATACTGCTCCTATGTACAGGAATATAACTACTATAATACTGCTCCTATGTACAGGAATATAACTACTATAATACTGCCCCTATGTACAAGAATATAACTACTATAATACTGTTCCTATGTACAAGAATATAACTACTATAATACTGCTCCTATGTACAGGAATATAACTACTATAATACTGCCCCTATGTACAAGAATATAACTACTATAATACTGCTGCTATGTACAAGAATATAACTACTATAATACTGCTCCTATGTACAGGAATATAACTACTATAATACTGCTCCTATGTACAAGAATATAACTACTATAATACTGCTCCTATGTACAGGAATATAACTACTATAATACTGCTCCTATGTACAAGAATATAACTACTATAATACTGCCCTATGTAGAAGAATATAACTACTATAATACTGCCCTATATACAAGAATATAACTACTATAATACTGCTGCTATGTACAAGAATATAACTACTATAATACTGCTCCTATGTACAAGAATATAACTACGATAATACTGCTCCTATATACAAGAATATATCTACTATAATACTGCCCCTATGTACAAGAATATAACTACTATAATACTGCTCCCTATGTACAAGAATATAACTACTATAATACTGCTCCCTATGTACAAGAATATAACTACTATAATACTGCTCCTATAGACAAGAATATATCTACTATAATACTGCCCCTATGTACAAGAATATAACTACTATAATACTGCTCCCTATGTACAAGAATATAACTACTATAATACTGCTCCTATGTACAAGAATATAATTACTATAATAATGCCCCCTATGTACAAGAATATATCTACTATAATACTGCTCCTATGTACAAGAATATAACTACTATAATACTGCTCCTATGTACAAGAATATAACTACTATAATACTGCTCCTATGTACAGGAATATAACTACTATAATACTGCCCCTATGTACAAGAATATAACTACTATAATACTGCTGCTATGTACAAGAATATAACTACTATAATACTGCCATATGTACAAGAATATAACTACTATAATACTGCTCCTATGTACAGGAATATAACTACTATAATACTGCTCCTATGTACAAGAATATAACTACTATAATACTGCCCTATGTACAAGAATATAACTACTATAATACTGCCCTATGTACAAGAATATAACTACTATAATACTGCTGCTATGTACAAGAATATAACTACTATAATACTGCTCCCTATGTACAAGAATATAACTACTATAATACTGCTCCTATGTACAGGAATATAACTACTATAATACTGCTCCTATGTACAAGAATATAACTTCTATAATACTGCTTCCTATGTACAAGAATATAACTACTATAATACTGCCCCTATGTACAAGACTACAACTATTATAATACTGCACCTATGTACAAGAATATAACTATTATAATACTGCCCCTATGTACAAGAATATAACTACTATAATACTGTCCCCTATGTACAAGAATATAACTATTATAATACTGCCCCTATGTACAAGAATATAACTACTATAATACTGCCCCCTATGTACCAGAATATAACTACTATAATACTGTCCCCTATGTACAAGAATATAACTACTATAATACTGCCCCCTATGTACAAGAATATAACTACTATAATACTGCCCCTATATACAAGAATATAACTACTATAATAGTGCTCCTATGTACAAGAATATACTATAATACTGCTCCCTATGTACAAGAATGTAACTACTATAATACTGCTCCCTATGTACAAGAATATAACTACTATAATACTGCCCCCTATGTACAAGAATATAACTACTATAATACTGCTTCCTATGTACAAGAATATAACTACTATAATACTGCTCCTATGTACAAGAATATAACTACTATAATACTGCCCCTATGTACAAGAATAAAACTACTATAATACTGCCCCCTATGTACAAGAATATAAGTACTATAATACTGCTCCCTATGTACAAGAATATAACTATTATAATACTGCCCCTATGTACAAGAATATAACTACTATAATACTGCCCCCTATGTACCAGAATATAACTACTATAATACTGCCCCTATGTACAAGAATATAACTACTATAATACTGCTCCTATGTACAAGAATATAACTACTATAATACTGCCCCTATGTACAAGAATATAACTACTATAATACTGCTCCTATGTACAGGAATATAACTACTATAATACTGCTCCTATGTACAAGAATATAACTAATATAATGCTGCTCCTATGTACAGGAATATAACTACTATAGTACTGCTCCTATGTACAAGAATATAACTACTATAATACTGCTCCCTATGTACAAGAATATAACTACTATAATACTGCTCCTATGTACAAGAATATAACTACTATAATACTGCTCCTATGTACAAGAATATAACTACTATAATACTGCTCCCTATGTACAAGAATATAACTACTATAATACTGCTCCTATATACAAGAATATATCTACTATAATACTGCCCCTATGTACAAGAATATAACTACTATAATACTGCTCCCTATGTACAAGAATATAACTACTATAATACTGCTCCTATGTACAAGAATATAACTACTATAATACTGCTCCTATGTACAAGAATATAACTACTATAATACTGCTCCTATGTACAAGAATATAACTACTATAATACTGCTCCTATGTACAAGAATATAACTACTATAATACTGCTCCTATGTACAGGAATATAACTACTATAATACTGCCCCTATGTACAAGAATATAACTACTATAATACTGCTGCTATGTACAAGAATATAACTACTATAATACTGCTGTTATGTACAAGAATATAACTACTATAATACTGCTCCCTATGTACAAGAATATAACTACTATAATACTGCCCCCTATGTACAAGAATATAACTACTATAATACTGCCCTCTATGTACAAGAATATAACTACTATAATACTGCTCCTATGTGCAAGAATATAACTACTATAATACTGCTCCTATGTACAAGAATATAACTACTATAATACTGCCCCTATGTACAAGAATATAACTACTATAATACTGCTGCTATGTACAAGAATATAACTACTATAATACTGCTGCTATGTACAAGAATATAACTGCTATAATACTGCTGCTATGTACAAGAATATAACTACTATAATACTGCTCCTATGTACAAGAATATAACTACTATAATACTGCTGCTATGTACAAGAATATAACTACTATAATACTGCTCCTATGTACAGGAATATAACTACTATAATACTGCTCCTATGTACAAGAATATAACTACTATAATACTGCTCCTATGTACAGGAATATAACTACTATAATACTGCTCCTATGTACAAGAATATAACTTCTATAATACTGCTCCCTATGTACAAGAATATAACTACTATAATACTGCTCCTATGTACAAGAATATAACTACTATAATACTGCTCCTATGTACAAGAATATAACTACTATAATACTGCTCCCTATGTACAAGAATATAACTACTATAATACTGCCCCTATGTACAATAATATACTATAGTACTGCTCCCTATGTACAAGAATATAACTACTATAATACTGCTCCTATGTACAAGAATATAACTACGATAATACTGCTCCTATATACAAGAATATATCTACTATAATACTGCCCCTATGTACAAGAATATAACTACTATAATACTGCTCCCTATGTACAAGAATATAACTACTATAATACTGCTCCCTATGTACAAGAATATAACTACTATAATACTGCTCCTATATACAAGAATATATCTACTATAATACTGCCCCTATGTACAAGAATATAACTACTATAATACTGCTCCCTATGTACAAGAATATAACTACTATAATACTGCTCCTATGTACAAGAATATAATTACTATAATACTGCCCCCTATGTACATGAATATAACTACTATAATACTGCTCCTATGTACAAGAATATAACTACTATAATACTGCTCCTATGTACAAGAATATAACTACTATAATACTGCTCCTATGTACAGGAATATAACTACTATAATACTGCCCCTATGTACAAGAATATAACTACTATAATACTGCTGCTATGTACAAGAACATAACTACTATAATACTGCTCCTATGTACAGGAATATAACTACTATAATACTGCTCCTATGTACAAGAATATAACTACTATAATACTGCCCTATGTACAAGAAAATAACTACTATAGTACTGCTCCTATGTACAGGATTATAACTACTATAATACTGCTCCTATGTACAAGAATATAACTACTATAATACTGCCTTATGTACAAGAATATAACTACTATAATACTGCCCTATGTACAAGAATATAACTACTATAATACTGCTGCTATGTACAAGAATATAACTACTATAATACTGCTCCTATGTACAGGAATATAACTACTATAATACTGCTCCTATGTACAAGAATATAACTACTATAATACTGCCCTATGTACAAGAATATAACTACTATAATACTGCTCCTATGTACAGGAATATAACTACTATAATACTGCTCCTATGTACAAGAATATAACTACTATAATACTGCCCTATGTACAAGAATATAACTACTATAATTCTGCCCTATGTACAAGAATATAACTACTATAATACTGCTGCTATGTACAAGAATATAACTACTATAATACTGCTCCCTATGTACAAGAATATAACTACTATAATACTGCTGCTATGTACAAGAATATAACTACTATAATACTGCTCCTATGTACAGGAATATAACTACTATAATACTGCTCCTATGTACAAGAATATAACTTCTATAATACTGCTTCCTATGTACAAGAATATAACTACTATAATACTGCCCCTATGTACAAGAGTATAACTACTATAATACTGCACCTATGTACAAGAATATAACTATTATAATACTGCCCCTATGTACAAGAATATAACTACTATAATACTGTCCCTTATGTACAAGAATATAACTATTATAATACTGCCCCCTATGTACAAGAATATAACTACTATAATACTGTCCCCTATGTACAAGAATATAACGACTATAATACTGCCCCCTATGTACAAGAATATAACTACTATAATACTGCCCCTATATACAAGAATATAACTACTATAATAGTGCTCCTATGTACAAGAATATACTATAATACTGCTCCCTATGTACAAGAATGTATCTACTATAATACTGCTCCCTATGTACAAGAATATAACTACTATAATACTGCACCCTATGTACAAGAATATAACTACTATAATACTGCTTCCTATGTACAAGAATATAACTACTATAATACTGCTCCTATGTACAAGAATATAACTACTATAATACTGCCCCTATGTACAAGAATATAACTACTATAATACTGCCCCCTATGTACAAGAATATAAGTACTATAATACTGCTCCCTATGTACAAGAATAGAACTACTATAATACGGCTCCTATGTACAAGAATATAACTACTATAATACTGCCCCTATGTACAAGAATATAAGTACTATAATACTGCTCCCTATGTACAAGAATATAACTACTATAATACGGCTCCTATGTACAAGAATATAACTACTATAATACTGCCCCTATGTACAAGAATATAACTACTATAATACTGCCCCTATGTACAGGAATATAACTACTATAATACTGCTCCTATGTACAGGAATATAACTATTATAATACTGCTCCTATTTACAAGAATATAACTACTATAATACTGCTCCTATGTACAGGAATATAACTACTATAATACTGCTCCTATGTACAAGAATATAACTACTATAATACTGCCCCTATGTACAAGAATATAACTACTATAATACTGCTCCTATGTACAGGAATATAACTACTATAATACTGCCCCTATGTACAAGAATATAACTACTATAATACTGCTGCTATGTACAAGAACATAACTACTATAATACTGCTCCTATGTACAGGAATATAACTACTATAATACTGCTCCTATGTACAAGAATATAACTACTATAATGCTGCTCCTATGTACAAGAATATAACTACTATAATACTGCTCCCTATGTACAAGAATATAACTACTATAATACTGCTCCCTATGTACAAGAATATAACTACGATAATACTGCTCCTATGTACAAGAATATAACTACTATAATACTGCTCCTATGTACAAGAATATAACTACTATAATACTGCTCCCTATGTACAAGAATATAACTACTATAATACTGCTCCTATGTACAAGAATATAACTTCTATAATACTGCTCCCTATGTACAAGAATATAACTACTATAATACTGCTCCTATGTACAAGAATATAACTACTATAATACTGCTCCCTATGTACAAGAATATAACTACTATAATACTGCCCCTATGTACAAGAATATACTATAGTACTGCTCCTATGTACAAGAATATAACTCCTATAATACTGCTCCTATATACAAGAATATATCTACTAAAATACTGCCCCTATGTACAAGAATATAACTACTATAATACTGCTCCTATGTACAGGAATATAACTACTATAATACTGCCCCTATGTACAAGAATATAACTACTATAATACTGCCCCTATGTACAAGAATATAATTACTATAATACTGCTCCTATGTACAGGAATATAACTACTATAATACTGCCCCTATGTACAAGAATATAACTACTATAATACTGCTCCTATGTACAAGAATATAACTACTATAATACTACTCCTATGTACAGGAATATAACTACTATAATACTGCTCCCTATGTACAAGAATATAACTACTATAATACTGCTCCTATGTACAAGAATATAACTACTATAATACTGCTCCTATGTACAAGAATATAACTACTATAATACTGCTCCTATGTACAGGAATATATCTACTATAATACTGCCCCTATGTACAAGAATATAATTACTATAATACTGCTCCTATGTACAGGAATATAACTACTATAATACTGCCCCTATGTACAAGAATATAACTGCTATAATACTGCCCCTATGTACAAGAATATAACTACTATAATATTGCTCCCTATGTATAAGAATATAACTACTATAATACTGCTCGTATGTACAAGAATATAACTACTATAATACTGCTCCTATGTACAAGAATATAACTACTATAATACTGCTCCCTATGTACAAGAATATAACTGCTATAATACTGCCCCTATGTACAAGAATATAACAACTATAATACTGCTCCCTATGTACAAGAATATAACTACTATAATACTGCTGCTATGTACAAGAATATAACTACTATAATACTGCTCCTATGTACAAGAATATAACTACTATAATACTGCTCCCTATGTACAAGAATATAACTACTATAATACTGCCCCTATGTACAAGAATATAACTACTATAATACTGCCCCCTTTGTACAAGAATATAACTACTATAATACTGCCCCTATGTATAAGAATATAGCTCCTATAATACTGCTCCTATGTACAAGAATATAACTACTATAATACTGCCCCTATGTACAAGAATATAACTACTATAATACTGCTCCTATGTACAAGAAAATAACTACTATAATACTGCTCCTATGTACAAGAATATAACTACTATAATACTGC
Organism: Phyllobates terribilis; assembly: GCF_046119375.1. Classification (NCBI taxonomy): domain Eukaryota; kingdom Metazoa; phylum Chordata; class Amphibia; order Anura; family Dendrobatidae; genus Phyllobates; species Phyllobates terribilis. The sequence continues at coordinate 183,356,108 of NW_027362769.1, read as the reverse complement.
CCCCTATGTACAAGAATATAACTACTATAATACTGCCCCTATGTACAAGAATATAACTACTATAATACTGCCCCTATGTACAAGAATATAACTACTATAATACTGCTCCCTATGTACAAGAATATAACTACTATAATACTGCCCCTATGTACAAGAATATAACTACTATAATACTGCCCCTATGTATAAGAATATAGCTCCTATAATACTGCTCCTATGTACAAGAATATAACTACTATAATACTGCCCCTATGTACAAGAATATAACTACTATAATACTGCCCCTATGTACAAGAATATAACTACTATAATACTGCTCCTATGTACAAGAATATAACTACTATAATACTGCTCCTATGTACAAGAATATTACTACTATAATACTGCCCCTATGTACAAGAATATAACTACTATAATACTGCCCCCTATGTACAAGAATATAACTACTATAATACTGCCCCTATGTATAAGAATATAGCTCCTATAATACTGCTCCTAAGTACAAGAATATAACTACTATAATACTGCCCCCTATGTACAAGAATATAACTACTATAATACTGCCCCCTAAGTACAGGAATATAACTACTATAATACTGCTCTAATGTACAAGAATATAACTACTATAATACTGCTCCCTATGTACAAGAATGTAACTACTATAATACTGCCCCTATGTATAAGAGTATAGCTCCTATAATACTGCTCCTAAGTACAAGAATATAACTACTATAATACTGCCCCCTATGTACAAGAATATAACTACTATAATACTGCCCCCTATGTACAGGAATATAACTACTATAATACTGCTCTAATGTACAAGAATATAACTACTATAATACTGCTCCCTATGTACAAGAATGTAACTACTATAATACTGCCCCTATGTACAAGAATATAACTACTATAATACTGCCTCCTATGTACAAGAATATAACTACTATAATACTGCTCCTATGTACAACAATATAGCTACTATAATACTGCCCCTATGTATAAGAATATAGCTACTATAATACTGCCCCTATGTATAAGAATATAGCTCCTATAATACTGCTCCTATGTACAAGAATATAACTCCTATAATACTGCTCCTATATACAAGAATATATCTACTATAATACTGCCCCTATGTACAAGAATATAACTACTATAATACTGCCCCTATGTATAAGAATATAGCTCCTATAATACTGCTCCTATGTACAAGAATATAACTACTATAATACTGCCCCCTATGTACAAGAATATAACTACTATAATACTGCCCCCTATGTACAAGAATATAACTACTATAATACTGCCCCCTATGTACAGGAATATAGCTACTATAATACTGCTCTAATGTACAAGAATATAACTACTATAATACTGCTCCTATGTACAAGAATATAACTACTATAATACTGCTCCCTATGTATAAGAATATAACTACTATAATACAGCTCCTATGTACAAGAATATAACTACTATAATACTGCCCCCTATGTACAAGAATATAACTACTATAATGCTGTCCCTATGTACAAGAATATAATTACTATAATACTGCTCCCTATGTATAAGAATATAACTACTATAATACTGCTCCTATGTACAAGAATATAACTACTATAATACTGCCCCCTATGTACAAGAATATAACTACTATAATACTGCCACTATGTACAAGAATATAACTACTATAATACTGCCACTATGTACAAGAATATAACTACTATAATACTGCTCCTATGTACAAGAATATAACTACTATAATACTGCCCCTATGTACAAGAATACAACTACTATAGTACTGCTCCTATGTACAAGAATATAACTCCTATAATACTGCTCCTATATACAAGAATATATCTACTATAATACTGCCCCTATGTACAAGAATATAACTACTATAATACTGCCCCTATGTATAAGAATATAGCTCCTATAATACTGCTCCTATGTACAAGAATATAACTACTATAATACTGCCCCTATGTACAAGAATATAACTACTATAATACTGCCCCTATGTACAAGAATATAACTACTATAATACTGCCCCCTATGTACAAGAATATAACTACTATAATACTGCCCCTATGTATAAGAATATAGCTCCTATAATACTGCTCCTATGTACAAGAATATAACTACTATAATACTGCCCCCTATGTACAAGAATATAACTACTATAATACTGCCCCCTATGTACAGGAATATAACTACTATAATACTGCCTCCTATGTACAAGAATATAACTACTATAATACTGCTCCTATGTACAAGAATATAACTACTATAATACTGCTCTAATGTACAAGAATATAACTACTATAATACTGCCCCTATGTACAAGAATATAACTACTATAATACTGCTCTAATGTACAAGAATATAACTACTATAATACTGCCCCTATGTACAAGAATATAACTACTATAATACTGCTCCTATGTACATGAATATAACTACTATAATACTGCTCCCTATGTACAAGAATATAAATACTATAATACTGCTCTAATGTACAAGAATATAACTACTATAATACTGCCCCTATGTACAAGAATATAACTACTATAATACTGCTCCTATGTACAAGAATATAACTGCTATAATACTGCCCCCTATGTACAGGAATATAACTACTATAATACTGCCCCCTATGTACAAGAATATAACTACTATAATACTGCCCCCTATGTACAGGAATATAACTACTATAATACTGCCTCCTATGTACAAGAATATAACTACTATAATACTGCTCCTATGTACAAGAATATAACTACTATAATACTGCTCCCTATGTACAAGAATATAACTACTATAATACTGCTCCTATGTACAAGAATATAACTACTATAATACTGCTCTAATGTACAAGAATATAACTACTATAATACTGCTCCCTATGTACAAGAATATAACTACTATAATACTGCTCTAATGTACAAGAATATAACTACTATAATACTGCCACTAATGTACAAGAATATAACTACTATAATACTGTCCCCTGTGTACAAGAATAAAACTGCTATAATACTGCCCCCTATGTACAAGAATATAACTACTGTAGTGCCGGCGTCCCTGGCCTCTGTTAGGCAGGGACGCTGTTCCCCTCACCGCTCTGCTTCGTGCCCGTTGTCCCTCTCCCGCTCTGCTGGCAGCGCGCGCTCCTTCCCGGCCACTGTGCTTAGGGCGCGCGCGCCCTCCCTCCCTCTTAAAGGGGCGCGCGCGCCGTCCTAAGGAGTCCCCGGCCAATGGCCGGAGGACTTTACCATATATAAGGCACCTCCTCCACAATGGAGGTGCCCGAGCAATGTTGTTGCACCGTTCTACTCTGCTTCAGCCCTCAGGTCCCGTTGCCAGTTACCTGCCAGTTACCTGCCAGATTCCTGCCAGCTTGCTGTCCTAATCCTGCCTGATTTCCTGTTACCTGCCTGCCTGCCTGAGGTCCGACGGTCTGCCTTACAACTCCGGTCAGTCTGTCTAAGGACCAACTTGCCCGCTCACCTGGGAGCGCACATCAGCTACCTGCCTGCTTGCCTGAGGTCCGACGGTCTGCCTTACAACTCCGGTCAGTCTGTCTATGGACCAGCTTGCCCGCTCACCTGGGAGCGCTTCTCCGCTACCTGCCTGCTTGCCTGCCCGGGGGTTCCGCTGTCACGTGCTGGGACCACCAGCTATTCCAGAGACTCTTGCCCGCTCACCTGGGAGCGCTTCTCCGCTACCTGCCTGCTTGCCTGCCCGGGGGCTCCGCTGTCACGTGCTGGGACCACCAGCTATTCCAGAGACTCTTGCCCGCTCACCTGGGAGCGTTTCTCCGCTACCTGCCTGCTTGCCTACCTGGAGGCTCCGCCGTCACGTGCTGTGACCACCTGCTATTCCAGAGACTCTCGCTTGCTCACCTGGGAGCACACATCCTCCATCTGCCTTGCTAGCCTACCTGGAGGTTCAGCCATCACAGGTCGTACCTACCCTTTACCTAGAGACTGCCCCGGTCACTTGCCGTGACCTCCAGCCCGTTCTTCCAGAGACTGCCCCGGTCACTTGCCGTGACCTCCAGCCCGTTCTTCCAGAGACTGCCCTGATCACTTGCCGTGACCTCCTGCCCGTACACCCAGAGACTGTCCTGGTCACCTGCTGTGACTGCCTGCCTGGTCGCCACCCGCTCCCTTACAAGGACCGCTCCCTTGTATAGTAGCCCAGAGGTTCCACCTCCCAGACCCGTTACAGTTTGCTCGGGCCATGGAACCCGGTGGCACCCAAGCTCCCTCGCTCTCGGACCTGTGTCATGAACTGTCCCGTCAAAGGTCCCAACAGGAGTCCATCCTGGGTCACCTGCGGAATGTCAATACTCGCCTGGACACTCTGACTGTTCCACCAACAACCTCCGCCAGTGCCATGTCTCGCAATCCGGCAGCTCCGCTGTCCACTAACACCATGATATCCTACCCCGGACCTCGGCTTTCTGCACCTCCTCGCTTCGGAGGCGACTCAGTCCAGGCTCGGGGCTTCATAAATCAGTGCACCCTGCACTTTGAACTATTGTCCCACCAGTTTAACTCCGACCGAGCCAAAATTGCATTCATCATGTCCCATCTCACCGGGGAGGCCCTGGCCTGGCTAAATCCTCTATGGGAGAGAGGAGACCCCCTGGTGTCCAACTTGCCTGCTTTTCTCACGGCTTTCCGGAAAGTCTTCGACGAACCCGGACGGAAGACCTCATCCGCATCATCGTTGCTACGCCTCCGTCAGGAAAGTCTCACCGTGGGCCAATATGCCATACGGTTCCGTACCCTTGCCTCGGAGCTGGCCTGGGATAACGACGCTCTGGTTTCCGTCTTCTGGGAGGGTCTGTCCGGCCGTATTAAAGATGAACTTGCCGGTCGGGACATTCCTACCACTCTCGATGACTTAATAACTCTTGCCACCCGGATTGACCTACGGTTCCAGGAGCGTGCCAGAGAGGTCACCCGTGAGAGGAGGTTACCACGTCTAGCTCCTACTTTTCAGAAACCCGTCACTCCTTCTGTCTCTAACCAGGTACACCCTCCTGAGCCTATGCAGGTCGACCAGACCAAGATGGTCAAGACCCGTCAGGTCTTACGCCGTGCCGAGGGGACCTGCTTCTACTGTGGCAGTAAGGAGCACCGGATCCGTGCCTGCCCGGAGAGGTCGGGAAACGCCTGTGTCTAGGTTCGCTCAGAGAGGTCCACCTAGATAAGAATAAATCCTCTCCATCCCTGCTGTTGTCAGTTTCAATCGTCTACGGGGAGAACCGTTATTTCGAACTAGCCCAACTGGACTCTGGAGCAGCCGGGAATCTTATTTCACAGTCCCTGGTAGAGAAATACCGCATCCCCACCAAACCTCTGGCTGTACCCTTGTCTGTTGCTGCCGTGGATGGGGGGCTCTTACCACGCCCCATCCAACTCATCACCAAATCCATTACTCTGCAGGTGGGAATGCTGCATTCTGAAAGTATCTCCTTCCATGTTGTGCCTGGACTCTCTCACGCCCTCTTGCTAGGCCTACCTTGGCTCCAGAAACATGCACCCGTTCTTGACTGGCAGACCGGAGAAGTCCTTCGCTGGGGACAGGGCTGCCATAAGACCTGTCTGGTTCCCGTTCATCCCGTCCGTCCTTCTCCTACCCCAGCTAATCTACCTGGACTTCCGATTCCTTATTGGTCTTATGCTGATGTCTTTAATAAAAAGGAGGCAGAGACACTACCCCCTCATAGACCATACGACTGCCCTATCGACCTGTTACCTGGTACTTCTCCTCCCCGTGGGCGTATTTATCCATTATCCGCTGCTGAGACCTGGTCGATGTCCGAATATATTGAGGAGAATCTGGCCAGGGGATTCATCCGGAAATCTACCTCCCCGGCGGGAGCAGGCTTCTTTTTCGTCTAAAAGAAGGACGGCTCTCTCCGTCCCTGTATAGACTATAGAGGCCTTAACCAGATCACGGTGAAGAATAAGTACCCCCTTCCGCTCATTCCGGAGTTATTTGATCGTCTGAGGGGGGCTAGAATCTTCACCAAACTGGACCTCCGTGGGGCGTACAACCTGGTTCGTATCCGTCAGGGGGATGAATGGAAGACGGCATTCAACACCCGGGACGGCCACTATGAATATCTGGTAATGCCCTTTGGCCTCTGTAACGCTCCTGCCGTCTTTCAAGAGTTGGTCAATGACATCTTCCGGGACCTTCTCTACTCCTGCGTAGTGGTGTACCTGGACGACATCTTGGTCTTCTCTCCGGATCTCCAGACTCACCGGAGGGATGTTCGTCAGGTCCTGCTCAGGCTCAGACAGAACCATCTCTACGCTAAATATGAGAAGTGCCTCTTTGAGCAGACCTCGCTTCCGTTTCTGGGCTACATTATCTCTCAGACCGGCCTACAAATGGATCCTGAGAAACTGTCTGCCATCGAGAAATGGCCCCGACCAGAGGGGTTGAAGGCTATTCAACGGTTCCTGGGCTTCGCCAACTATTACCGCCTCTTCATCCCGCACTTCTCTTCCCGGACTGCCCCAATTTCCGCGCTCACCCGTAAGGGTACTAATCCCAAAGAGTGGCCGCCCGAAGCAGAGGAGGCCTTTCTTTCCCTAAAACAGGCCTTCTCTTCCGCCCCGGTGCTGCATCGCCCGGACGGCAACAAGCAGTTCTTCCTGGAAGTTGACGCCTCCTCCTCTGGAGCCGGAGCGGTACTTACTCAAAAATCATCTTCCGGGAGAATGGTAACTTGTGGCTTCTTCTCCAAACTCTTCTCCTCTTCTGAGCGCAACTATTCCATAGGAGACCGAGAGTTATTGGCCATCAAGCTGGCGTTGGAGGAGTGGCGTTACCTACTCGAGGGGGCTCTTCATCCGGTAATAATTTACACTGACCACAAGAACTTGGCTTACCTCCAGCATGCCCAGAGACTTAACCCGCGCCAAGCCCGGTGGTCCTTGTTTTTTGCTCGCTTTGATTTTGTTCTTCATTTTCGCCCGGCTGACAAAAACGTCAAAGCAGACGCCTTGTCCCGATCCTTTCTGGTGTCCGATCTCGAGGAAGAACCTAAACATATCATCGATCCCGCCAGAGTAATGCAGGTGGCTCCCGTGAGTCTAAATCGTCTCCCTCCCGGTAAGACGTTTGTTTCAGTACCTGATCGGGAGAAGATCCTACACTGGGGCCATTCGTCTAAACTAGCTGGCCACGCCGGTCAGAAAAAGACCCTCCAGCTTATTGCCCGGCACTATTGGTGGCCTACCCTGCACAAGGACATAATAGACTTTGTTTCTGCCTGTGTGTCCTGCGCCCGCAACAAAGTCCCGAGACATCTGCCAGCCGGACGCCTCCTTCCGCTTCCTGTACCTGCTGCCCCCTGGCAGCATATAGCAATGGACTTTATAACTGATCTCCCCGTCTCTGCCGGTTGTACGGTCATTTGGGTGGTCGCTGACCGCTTTTCCAAGATGGCTCACTTTATTCCCCTGCCAGGCCTTCCGTCTGCACCCGAGCTGGCTAAAGACTTTATCCGTCACATCTTCCGTCTTCATGGCCTGCCCCTCCACATCGTGTCGGATCGTGGGGTACAGTTCACCTCACGCTTCTGGAGAGCCACTTGTAAACTGCTAGACGTCACCCTGGACTTCTCTTCCGCTTACCACCCACAGTCCAATGGTCAAGTGGAGCGGATCAATCAGAACCTGACCAGTTACCTCCGGCACTTCGTTAATGCCCACCATTCTGACTGGGTGGATCTCCTGCCATGGGCCGAGTTCTCTTATAATAATCACGAGAGCGAATCCTCCTCCAAATCCCCGTTTTTTGTAGTCTTTGGTCAGCATCCTCGGATTCCTTTTCCTGTCTCCACCTCTGTGGACAACCCGGCTGCGGAATCTCTCGTTAGCAAATTTTCCTCCATTTGGGAGAGTACCCGATCCGCACTCCTTCAGTCGTCCGAACGGATGAAAAGACACGCTGACAAAAAACGCCTGGATCCTCCACAATTTCGTCCAGGGGATAAGGTCTGGCTCTCATCTAAATATGTTCGACTCAAGATACCTTCTTACAAGTTAGGGCCTCGGTTCATCGGTCCTCTGGAGGTCATCAGTCAGATCAACCCGGTGGCCTATAAATTGAAACTCCCGGCCAACTTACGGATCCCTAACTCCTTCCATGTATCTCTCCTCAAACCCGTGGTGCTTAACTCTTTTTCCAAGTCTACAGGTACGCCTCCTGCTCCGGTTTCTGCTGAGGACGAGTTTGAGGTAGAGAACATTCTTGCCACCAAAAGGGTAAGAGGAAAAACCTTTTTTCTGGTAGATTGGAAGGGGTTTGGTCCTGAGGAGAGAACGTGGGAGCCCCGGTAGAACATCCATGCCCCTCTCATCCTAGCTAAATTTCTATCTGGCCTAAAAAAGGGGGGGCCTAAAGGGGGGGGTACTGTAGCGCCGGCGTCCCTGCCCTCTGCTAGGCAGGGACGCTGTTCCCCTCACCGCTCTGCTCCGTGCCCGGCGTCCCTCTCCCGCTCTGCTGGCAGCGCGCGCTCCTTCCCGGCCACTGTGCTTAGGGCGCGCGCCCTCCCTCCCTCTTAAAGGGGCCGCGCGCGCCGTCCTAAGGAGTCCCCGGCCAATGGCCGGAGGACTTTACCATATATAAGGCACCTCCTCCAAAATGGAGGTGCCCGAGCAATGTTGTTGCACCGTTCTACTCTGCTTCAGCCCTCAGGTCCCGTTGCCAGTTACCTGCCAGATTCCTGCCAGCTTGCTGTCCTAATCCTGCCTGATTTCCTGTTACCTGCCTGCCTGCCTGAGGTCCGACGGTCTGCCTTACAACTCCGGTCAGTCTGTCTAAGGACCAACTTGCCCGCTCACCTGGGAGCGCACATCAGCTACCTGCCTGCTTGCCTGAGGTCCGACGGTCTGCCTTACAACTCCGGTCAGTCTGTCTATGGACCAGCTTGCCCGCTCACCTGGGAGCGCTTCTCCGCTACCTGCCTGCTTGCCTGCCCGGAGGCTCCGCTGTCACGTGTTGTGACCACCAGCTATTCCAGACTCTTGCCCGCTCACCTGGGAGCGCTTCTCCGCTACCTGCCTGCTTGCCTGCCCGGGGGTTCCACTGTCACGTGCTGGGACCACCAGCTATTCCAGAGACTCTTGCCCGCTCACCTGGGAGCGCTTCTCCGCTACCTGCCTGCTTGCCTACCTGGAGGCTCCGCCGTCACGTGCTGTGACCACCTGCTATTCCAGAGACTCTCGCTTGCTCACCTGGGAGCACACATCCTCCATCTGCCTTGCTAGCCTACCTGGAGGTTCAGCCATCACAGGTCGTACCTACCCTTTACCTAGAGACTGCCCCGGTCACTTGCCGTGACCTCCAGCCCGTTCTTCCAGAGACTGCCCCGGTCACTTGCCGTGACCTCCAGCCCGTTCTTCCAGAGACTGCCCTGATCACTTGCCGTGACCTCCTGCCCGTACACCCAGAGACTGTCCCGGTCACCTGCTGTGACTGCCTGCCTGGTCGCCACCCGCTCCCTTACAAGGACCGCTCCCTTGTATAGTAGCCCAGAGGTTCCGCCTCCCAGACCCGTTACAACTACTATAATACTGCCTCTATGTACAAGAATATAACTACTATAATACTGCCCCCTATGTACAAGAATATAACTACTATAATACTGCTCTAATGTACAAGAATATAACTACTATAATACTGCCCCCTATGTACAAGAATATAACTACTATAATACTGCTCTAATGTACAAGAATATAACTACTATAATACTGCTCCTATGTACAAGAATATAACTACTATAATACTGCCCCTATGTACAAGAATATAACTACTATAATACTGCTCCTATGTACAAGAATATAACTACTATAATACTGCCCCCTATGTACAAGAATATAACTACTATAATACTGCCCCTATGTACAAGAATATAACTACTATAATACTGCCCCCTATGTACAAGAATATAACTACTATAATACTGCTCCTATGTAGATCAGTTGCTCGCTCTGTCTCTGTCACTTCGGTGCCTTGAAGTTGTTCTGTTTTCTTCCTTTGCTCCAGATTCTTTCTGTCCCTTGTGGATTTTGTATCAGATTCTTGCTATAAATATAAGATCCCTTTAACCTCTTGGATTTGGAATAAGCAGCGACACTTCCCCCGGTGCAGACGCTTTTACGGTTTTATTCCTTAGAAATAAGTTAATACATTCACATGGAGAAAAAAAAAAAGAGTAAAACACAAGTCAGTGGAATTACATCTGCGTCCATTTTTCCCACCGTCTCGTAACTCCCATCGGATTTCGTGTCTCACTAAAATGCTACTTGACAAGTCCTCACACAAATTAAAAATACGCAAGGAAGAAAAGGGCCTTTTTTCATTCCTTCTGGCCTCACTTTGGCCCGGTTCCAGGGTTTGACACATTGTCTGGGGTTCCCCGCCAACTGGAATGTGTTCTCCCTCCCAAAATTCTTATTCATTTCAGATGGGCTGGTTAACCCTGTAAGCACTGGCCTATGGCTTGCAGAACATTTTGTAAGCACCAGAGAGACAGAGTCATAGGATAAGCAGTTTCTATATATATATATAAAAAAAAAAGTGCTTTATGGCTGATTCATTTAAAAAATGAAGGAAAATGCAGATAAAAAAAAAGATACAAAAACAAATCCTCCAGTGGTCCAGGTCCCTAGAAAAGAAAAGTTTGTAATCGCGGCTGAGATCATATAACGTAGCACCGGGATGGGCGGCTCTGTAGGATTTCTGGCGGGCGCAGATGTCCTGCTTCTCCTGGGGGGTTGTGGGTCTGCGGTGGTCATTGTCCGGGGTCTGTATCTTCCAGCGCTGTTGCCTCTACCTGATAATATTGAAGTGTGTATGATCCTTTGTGTCTTTTATGCACCGCATCCAAATACTTATTGTTACATTTTTCCCTTGGCGGATGGGCATTCATGATGAGAAGTACCAAATACAAAAGTGCAACTTTTTTTTTTTTGTGTGTGTGTGTGTGTGTGTGTGTGTGTGTGTGTGTGTGTGTGTTGTGGCACTTTAAGATCAGCACCGATGTGCTCCCTGGCAATGCAGTGGTTAATGCCGGGATCTCAGACCTTCTCCCCATTCCGCAGACAAATTGCTTAACGCCCCAAGGGTCTAACCCCTTCCTTCTTCCAATGTTAAAAAAAAAAAAAAAAAAAAGTTCATTCCTGCCGAAGTTTAAGAAATGTACCACATTATACAGGAATAAATACATCCACACTCCAACAAGGGGGGAGGGGTGGGGTCTCCGTCTGTCCCATCTCATTGGGGGTATTGCCCACCATCTCTGGTCGTGAGCGGTGACCTGCCCAGACATCATGGGTTCAGCCCTAGCGTCAAGTATTGGATCTGGCAGCCCCCAGGTCGCTGCGAGTACAGGACAGGCAGTGCTCATGCTCGGCAGTTCTGTCAATGCCCATGTGTCACAAGATCACGCAGAACGGCCGGTGTATGCCCGTCCCCCGGTCACCGCGCCACTTGGTGTTCCTCTTCAGCTTGTGATTCTTCTCTGGAAGCTGCTGCCTGTGAAACATTGTAACAAAAGGAACGTTTAACATTCTACAACATAGAAACTAGTGATACAATAAAGTATCAATCAATGTGATAATGTGAATAGTGTGGTTTGGCTGCTGCAGTAGTGATGGCACATTGTAGCGATCATACACTATGGTATATCTACACTTTGTATAATCCTGCAATATGAAGCATGGAGGAAGCAGAAACCATAAAATATTTCATGGGAAGAAGTAGCAGACTGGGGAATGTGGCACCGAGAAAAGGGCTGAAGCCATCATGTATGTGATGAGCGCCTCTTACCTAATCACCCTGACGAGGTCGTGGAAGGCTTTGTCCACGTTCTGAGGTGGATCCTTGGCACTAGTTTCAATATAAGGAATCTGGAATCCAAACAGAAGAAGATTCTAAGCAGGAGACATTGACTTCTACTTTCAGAAAAATAGAAAGCAAGCAACTTTGCAAATTGTTTACTTCTAAAAAAAAATCTTTTCTGGTTTTGGGTATACAGCTCCTTTGCAGTGCTATGCATCCCTCCGGTAGATCCTGTATCTATCTATGCTGTATTTCTTGCTTGTAACGTACCTTCTACTCCCCGCAGTTTAGGATCTCTGCTTGTCCTCATACAATGGAAAGAGATTGTCAAAGCTCTCTTGAAAAGTGAACAGGAGACTGCCTGATCATTTTGGACCTATAGCTGGTCTGCAGCCCCTTCCCCTTTTAGGTGGCAGAGTTTGGAGGGGGCTGGGTTTACAGGGCGGGGAGCTTGTGCTGCAGCCAGTACTCTCACAGCCAGACACAGGATTGTGGAGTGGACTGCCCCTGTATTTGCACAGCACTTGTTTCGCCCCTGCACTTACGTTGTGTTTTACTGCCATCTCTTTTCCTTGTTCACTTGATATTTTTCTTAAGTGCATCAGATCAACTTTGTTTGCAACTAAAATCATCGGGAAAGATTCTCTGAAACAAGAAAAGACAAAATAACATTCAAATCCTGACTGACAGTCTATATTTAAAGGGATACCATACTTTTTAAATTACGTCTATATAACTCCTCTAAGTCGGAGAGGCGTCAGATGAATTTTTTAGAATCCCCGTCTCACCACAAATGATAATAATTCACATATCTGGTTTATTGTAATGTGTGTTGCCAGATAAAGGGATTTCTCGGGATGTAACAAGTCTCCCTGCCACCCGACAGTCGCTCTCAGTTCTTACCTGTCTTTGACCCTGAGGATGAGTTGATGAAAACGATCCACGTGTTCGAAGCTCGCCTTGTCCGTGACCGAGAACACGATGAGGAAACCATCGCCGGTTCTCATGTACTGCTCCCGCATGGCGCTGAACTCCTCCTGCCCGGCCGTGTCCAGCACTGGAGCAAGGAAAGGAAAAGCCGCTATTACATCCATTCTAAAGATTTATTATTTGTTCTTATTTTTCCACATTTTGTGATTTATTTGTTATTCTTCATTTTCAGAAACTGCAGCGTCCAATAAGATTCTCACAATGAGTTTCGCAGCATCAGGACTTTTAGATTATCACCTCCCCAGGACCGGACACAACCGCCACGTACACCGCCACTAACCACCAACGCTCCACCGCTGCGATGTGCAGACAAATACTATGGAGCTTCAGCAATTCCATGAAAGGGTCTGCTACATGGTCTACGGGAAGTCTGGAAGCCACATCCTGTGTCACTGGGGCTTAGGATGAAAACCTGTCCTTCTCCCATGCTTTATACTGCAGCTTCACACCATTTAAGCAGAGTTATTACTAGTGACTCCAGCTTCTCTCCATTGACTAATGGAGTCTGAAGTAGCCATAATTCTACATATTGTCTCAGAGGCCCAGATTGCTACTTTATCTCCTCCCCATGCTTTACACTGCAGCTTTACTCAATTAGGGCACAGCTATTATCTTAGCTGCATTGTCTAATAGACACTGAAGTAGCCTTAATTCTAAATACGGTCTCATCTGTGGCCCAGATTTCTGCTCTATCCTCCCATGCTTTACACTGCAGCTCTGCTTGTTCAGATTGGCTATTGTGTATAAACAGAAGATCACGGGATGTCAGTGCACGAAGAGGTCAAATGAGAGCAAAGGCAAAGATCATAGACCCCAAGAAATATGCTGAAAAATGAGGGGTGGGACCACAATAAGCATGCTGGGGGGTTCAGGAAGGTCGGAGCATTGGTGCAGCCTGAGCGCCATGATTCAGAGCAGAGGGGGTTTATGATCTGGGGTTTTTTTTGGGGCCCATTATACTGTATGGAGGACTATGTGGGGCCAATTTACTGTATGGAGGACTATGTGGGGCCATTATTCTGTATGGAGGACTATGTGGGGCCCATTATACTGTATGGAGGACTATGTGGGGCCAATATACTGTATGGAGGACTATGTGGAACCATTATACTGTATGGAGGACTATGTGGGGCCATTATTCTGTATGGAGGACTATGTGGGGCCATTATACTGTATGGAGGACTATGTGGGGCCCATTATACTGTATGGAGGACTATGTGGGGCCCATTATACTGTATGGAGGACTATGTGGGGCCAATATACTGTATGGAGGACTATGTGGGGCCCATTATACTGTATGGAGGACTATGTGGGGCCCATTATACTGTATGGAGGACTATGTGGGGCCCATTATACTGTATGGAGGACTATGTGGGGCCAATATACTGTATGGAGGACTATGTGGGGCCCATTATACTGTATGGAGGACTATGTGGGGCCCATTATACTGTATGGAGGACTATGTGGGGCCCATTATACTGTATGGAGGACTATGTGGGGGCCAATATACTGTATGGAGGACTATGTGGGGGCCAATATACTGTATGGAGGACTATGTGGGGCCATTATACTGTATGGAGGACTATGTGGGGCCCATTATACTGTATGGAGGACTATGTGGGGCCAATATACTGTATGGAGGACTATGTGGGGCCATTATTCTGTATGGAGGACTATGTGGGGCCCATTATACTGTATGGAGGACTATGTGGGGCCAATATACTGTATGGAGGACTATGTGGGGCCATTATTCTGTATGGAGGACTATGTGGGGCCCATTATTCTGTATGGAGAACTATGTGGGGCCCATTATTCTGTATGGAGAACTATGTGGGGCCATTATACTGTATGGAGGACTATGTGGGGCCATTATGCTGTATGGAGGACTATGTGGGGCCATTATACTGTATGGAGGACTATGTGGGGCCCATTATTCTGTATGGAGAACTATGTGGGGCCCATTATTCTGTATGGAGAACTATGTGGGGCCATTATTCTGTATGGAGGACTATGTGGGGCCCATTATACTGTATGGAGGACTATGTGGGGCCCATTATACTGTATGGAGGACTATGTGGGGCCATTATTCTGTATGGAGGACTATGTGGGGCCCATTATACTGTATGGAGGACTATGTGGGGCCCATTATACTGTATGGAGGACTATGTGGGACCATTATCCTGTATGGAGGACTATGTGGGGCCATTACACTGTATGGAGGACTATGTGGGGCCATTATTCTGTATGGAGGACTATGTGGGGCCCATTATTCTGTATGGAGGGCTATGTGGAGCCATCATACTGTATGGAGGACTATGTGGGGCCATTATTCTGTATGGAGGACTATGTGGGGCCCATTATTCTGTATGGAGGACTATGTGGGGCCCATTATACTGTATGGAGGACTATGTGGGGCCCATTATACTGTATGGAGGACTATGTGGGGCCAATATACTGTATGGAGGACTATGTGGGGCCCATTATACTGTATGGAGGACTATGTGGGGCCCATTATACTGTATGGAGGACTATGTGGGGCCAATATACTGTATGGAGGACTATGTGGGGCCCATTATACTGTATGGAGGACTATGTGGGGCCCATTATACTGTATGGAGGACTATGTGGGGTCAATATACTGTATGGAGGACTATATGGGGCCATTATTCTGTATGGAGGACTATGTGGGGCCCATTATTCTGTATGGAGGGCTATGTGGGGCCATTATACTGTATGGAGGACTATGTGGGGCCAATATACTGTATGGAGGACTATGTGGGGCCCATTATACTGTATGGAGGACTATGTGGGGCCCATTATACTGTATGGAGGACTATGTGGGGTCAATATACTGTATGGAGGACTATATGGGGCCATTATTCTGTATGGAGGACTATGTGGGGCCCATTATTCTGTATGGAGGGCTATGTGGGGCCATTATACTGTATGGAGGACTATGTGGGGCCATTATTCTGTATGGAGGACTATGTGGGGCCCATTATTCTGTATGGAGGACTATGTGGGGCCCATTATACTGTATGGAGGACTATGTGGGGCCAATATACTGTATGGAGGACTATGTGAGGCCCATTATTCTGTATGGAGGACTATGTGGGGCCAATATACTGTATGGAGGACTGTGGGGCCATTATTCTGTATGGAGGACTATGTGGGGCCATTATATTGTATGGAGGACTATGTGGGGCCCACTATACTGTATGGAGGACTATGTGGGGCCATTATTCTGTATGGAGAACTATGTGGGGCCATTATTCTGTATGGAGGACTATGTGGGGCCCATTATACTGTATGGAGGACTATGTGGGGCCAATATACTGTATGGAGGACTATGTGGGGCCATTATTCTGTATGGAGGACTATGTGGGGCCCATTATTCTGTATGGAGAACTATGTGGGGCCATTATACTGTATGGAGGACTATGTGGGGCCATTATGCTGTATGGAGGACTATGTGGGGCCATTATACTGTATGGAGGACTATGTGGGGCCCATTATGCTGTATGGAGGACTATGTGGGGCCATTATACTGTATGGAGGACTATGTGGGGCCCATTATTCTGTATGGAGAACTATGTGGGGCCATTATTCTGTATGGAGGACTATGTGGGGCCCATTATACTGTATGGAGGACTATGTGGGGCCCATTATACTGTATGGAGGAGTATGTGGGGCCATTATTCTGTATGGAGGACTATGTGGGGCCCATTATACTGTATGGAGGACTATGTGGGGCCCATTATACTGTATGGAGGACTATGTGGGACCATTATTCTGTATGGAGGACTATGTGGGGCCATTACACTGTATGGAGGACTATGTGGGGCCATTATTCTGTATGGAGGACTATGTGGGGCCCATTATTCTGTATGGAGGGCTATGTGGAGCCATCATACTGTATGGAGGACTATGTGGGGCCATTATTCTGTATGGAGGACTATGTGGGGCCCATTATTCTGTATGGAGGACTATGTGGGGCCCATTATACTGTATGGAGGACTATGTGGGGCCCATTATACTGTATGGAGGACTATGTGGGGCCCATTATACTGTATGGAGGACTATGTGGGGCCAATATACTGTATGGAGGACTATGTGGGGCCCATTATACTGTATGGAGGACTATGTGGGGCCCATTATACTGTATGGAGGACTATGTGGGGCCCATTATACTGTATGGAGGACTATGTGGGGCCAATATACTGTATGGAGGACTATGTGGGGCCCATTATACTGTATGGAGGACTATGTGGGGCCCATTATACTGTATGGAGGACTATGTGGGGCCAATATACTGTATGGAGGACTATATGGGGCCATTATTCTGTATGGAGGACTATGTGGGGCCCATTATTCTGTATGGAGGGCTATGTGGGGCCATTATACTGTATGGAGGACTATGTGGGGCCATTATTCTGTATGGAGGACTATGTGGGGCCCATTATTCTGTATGGAGGACTATGTGGGGCCCATTATACTGTATGGAGGACTATGTGGGGCCAATATACTGTATGGAGGACTATGTGAGGCCCATTATTCTGTATGGAGGACTATGTGGGGCCAATATACTGTATGGAGGACTGTGGGGCCATTATTCTGTATGGAGGACTATGTGGGGCCATTACACTGTATGGAGGACTATGTGGGGCCATTATTCTGTATGGAGGACTATGTGGGGCCCATTATTCTGTATGGAGGGCTATGTGGAGCCATCATACTGTATGGAGGACTATGTGGGGCCATTATTCTGTATGGAGGACTATGTGGGGCCCATTATTCTGTATGGAGGACTATGTGGGGCCCATTATACTGTATGGAGGACTATGTGGGGCCCATTATACTGTATGGAGGACTATGTGGGGCCCATTATACTGTATGGAGGACTATGTGGGGCCAATATACTGTATGGAGGACTATGTGGGGCCCATTATACTGTATGGAGGACTATGTGGGGCCCATTATACTGTATGGAGGACTATGTGGGGCCCATTATACTGTATGGAGGACTATGTGGGGCCAATATACTGTATGGAGGACTATGTGGGGCCCATTATACTGTATGGAGGACTATGTGGGGCCCATTATACTGTATGGAGGACTATGTGGGGCCAATATACTGTATGGAGGACTATATGGGGCCATTATTCTGTATGGAGGACTATGTGGGGCCCATTATTCTGTATGGAGGGCTATGTGGGGCCATTATACTGTATGGAGGACTATGTGGGGCCATTATTCTGTATGGAGGACTATGTGGGGCCCATTATTCTGTATGGAGGACTATGTGGGGCCCATTATACTGTATGGAGGACTATGTGGGGCCAATATACTGTATGGAGGACTATGTGAGGCCCATTATTCTGTATGGAGGACTATGTGGGGCCAATATACTGTATGGAGGACTGTGGGGCCATTATTCTGTATGGAGGACTATGTGGGGTCATTATACTGTATGGAGGACTATGTGGGGCCCATTATACTGTATGGAGGACTATGTGGGGCCCATTATACTGTATGGAGGACTATGTGGGGCCATTATTCTGTATGGAGGACTATGTGGGGCCATTATTCTGTATGGAGGACTATGTGAGGCCCATTATTCTGTATGGAGAACTATGTGGGGCCATTATTCTGTATGGAGGACTATGTGGGACCATTATACTGTATGGAGGACTATGTGGGGGCCATTATACTGTATGGACGGCTATGTGGGGGCCATTATACTGTATGGACGGCTATGTGGGGGCCATTATACTGTATAGACGGCTATGTGGGGGCCATTATACTGTATGGACGGCTATGTGGGGGCCATTATACTGTATGGAGGGCTACGTGGGGGGCCATTATACTGTATGGTGGGCTATGCGGGGGTGGCATTATACTGTATGGAGGACTATGTGGGGCCATTATACTGTATGGAGGACTATGTGGGGCCATTATACTGTATGGAGGACTATGTGGGGGCTGTTATACTGTATGGAGGACTATGTGGGGGGCCATTATACTGTATGGAGGGTTATGCGGGGTGGAGGGGGGGGGCATTATACTGTATGGATGACTATCTGGGGATTACAGTTGGAGAATCATGCTGTGATGGTGGTGGGGGGGGGGGTTCACCATTCTTTGTCATGGGGATTGAGGGGAGGGGGGGTTACAGTAGGGTCATCATACCATATGTGTGGAAGAATTCACTGTGGGGGTATCATACGGTGTTTGGGGGGCACTTTTGTTTGCATCATATACTTTATTATCCAAGTTTTTTATCCTTTGTTATTACATATTTAAATTAGGCCACATGCTTTTTACTGCTCTTACATAACATATTATTCCAATATTTTATTCTAAGATCTATTAATTAAAATGTACATTGGTTGTGGGACAGCCCCTTTAAGTTCCCATATGAAAAAGTTAATTGTTATATTTGATGATAAGGAAAAACTTCAATAGTAGACCCTTTTTTTGTAATAAATATCCAGGTTGGCTGCGACATTGTCCTCCAAGGTCTTCATTTTGCCCCTCTGTTTCTTTACATGCCTGCTGTAGATGGATCAGATCCTTCCGATCGTCTCTGGCTATTACACAATCGGCAGCACTGGCAGCTCTTTACTTGCCAGCACAGGTCACCGCTGCCGGGTGGGTGCGGCCGGACTTGTGATGACGTATTAAGGAGCGGTTGTGATAAAAAGGAGAACTTACAAATGTGAAGCTGACGGCATCTTGGCACGGGCACCTTATAATGAACAGCAGGCTTAACCCTCTAAACGCTGAACTGGCCTCCCCATCAATGATGGAAATCCTGCGGCGGGCATCGTCACACTGCAGCTCAATGCCTTAAACAGTAGATGGCAACGATCCCAAAGCCAAACTGACACTGTAGTCAGGATTGAAGTTTTTCACATAAATTGCAGTGAAAAACTGAGAAAGTTTAACTCTGTAGGAGGTGTGTTGATCGTGGTCAAGTTATAAGACGCACCTCATTTAATTGTTACAATCAGAAGCCAAAATTTTGCATTCCTCCAAGACAATGATGGAATAACAGACATGTATCAGAGGACAATCAGTTAAAGAGTTGCCTCATCTTGTAAAGACAGATATTTTTAATAAAAGTTGGTTTTCTGTTCTCAAGAATGGATGGATGGATATTTAATTCTATAGTTTACTTCTCGTTGCCTACGTTACCAGCCTCCTCTGTAGAGGTAGCCAGTTTCCGGGCATGGAGTGCAGCGCTTACAAGCTCTATGCCCTGAAGCTGGCGCTAGCAAGTGATCAGTGTCCCTGTGCTTCCCCGGTGCTGCGGAGGCACAGCTACCTCTGCTAGCAGCATAGGAGACCAGCAGCTCCACCGTACCGACTGCCCGTCCTGCCACTCGTCAGGCTCGTCCTGCCCCCTGGCAGGCAGGAAGGAGGGGAGTGGTGCGGTTCTGAAGAAAGACGTCTATACAACCACTATCTCTGCTAGCTGTCAGTGAATGGAGCTTTCCTGCTTCTACTGTGAGGTTTAGCTACAATGTATCCAGTGCAGAACAGAATATTCTCTCTTGTCCTGATGGTTTGTTATAATGTATCATGTTAGGTAAGATGTATCAGGCTGGGGGTCCGAGGTGTGTAACTCACAGAAGACTGCATGGACTCAATACAATTACAGCACACCTTTCTATGAGGGTCTTTTCCTCCTGTATATAAGTAACATTGTTTCCGTCCATTCTAAGCAGTGTTCTCTAAAACGGTGAAATGGGAACACAACGTTTACTTGGGATTCAAAGATAATGCTGCTGGCAAATCAGAAAACCCATCTGCCCAGGTTACAAGCTCATCTAGATGTTTCCATAATGTATAGATAAAATCATTTGCCATCTACAGCTGAAGATCTGGTACCATAGTATCCGGAGTAGAGCGGCCTGGATATCAGACTGATACATTGTAACAGACTTTCAGGACAGAAGAAAGATTTAATTATGCTGATGTGTTTACCACCCCAGATGTAACAAAAAGAAATGCTCCCCCTTATTGCCAACAAGCAGAGATCTTGAAAATGAGAAATTAAAGTCATTTATTAGTTATTTGCAGAGTTACTACTGCATATAAGACTTTATTGTATGACTGGTAAGTATCATAGAGGGGAATAAAAACACAAATATTAGATTTGTATCAGCGTCACCCCCATGTCTTAACCGTCAGGGGCTCGGATCTCGCAGGTAGTCAGCGGCTACATGGAAGCGATTAGCGGTGGTTGTCAGATCAGATTTACGGGCAAGATGTTAAGTGGGAAAAGCGAGTAGTTGTCAGCTGCATTATGGGCTGGTGATGAGAGGCAGACTGGCGGGGGAGGCAGCGCAGCGGCGGAAAGTGACAGCCTCACTGACAGCTTGTCAATCACCACCCTGCCACGGTGCTCTCACTACACTACTAACAACTCTCT
This sequence comes from Phyllobates terribilis, assembly GCF_046119375.1. NCBI lineage: Eukaryota > Metazoa > Chordata > Amphibia > Anura > Dendrobatidae > Phyllobates > Phyllobates terribilis. The sequence continues at coordinate 183,334,807 of NW_027362769.1, read as the reverse complement.
GCAGGATCTCTATATGTACAGAAATGCAGAGGAGATCTACTCCAGTCCCTCCCAAAGCTGTCACGGACCTGGCTGTGGAACCATAGCAATCCTCGCTGGTTCATGGTCAGGACTCACTTCTGTGGCCGCGTAGATTTCCACATCGGCCTCCAGTCTCCCAGGAAGCATCATTTTTTGTATAGTGCTGATGGATTCAAGGTCACTGCCAGCAGAACTAAGAATACAGCTTTGGGTGCGACTAGAGTACAAAACATGATGCAACTCGAAATCCGCACAAAACTTGTAAAGAGCAAGTGAAACTTCATGCTGCTGACAGCTTCACACCCCATGTAGCATGTTCTTCTCTGCACACACACAAATCTGCAAATGGTACAAGGACACGTTGGGGTTGAAGCTTTGTACGCTGCAAATATCGGCCCTTGTGCTGATCACGTAATGGATCCGATCTTGGTGGAAAAACCCTATGACAACTCCTCCAGACCCATCTGTAAATTTGCCACCAAATCCCCCCGAATTATCAGTTAGTGACTGGGCAGTTACCCTTTAGGAGGACCCCCGTGCGCCAGCCTCTTTATTGGGGACAGTCACATTGTTTGCTCACCGTCTAGAATGGCCCACTGTCCGTCGATCTCCGTGTGCTTCAGGTAGGAGTCCTCTATGGTGGGGTCATAATCCGGCACAAATATCTTCTGGAAGAACTGGATGGTGAGTGCACTCTTCCCAACGCCCCCGTCGCCCACCACCACCAGCTTGTAGGTGGGCAGGTTATCGCTCAGGACAGCGCTGGTAGCCATCTTGCCCCCAGTACGGTTCCTGCAGAGACCGAGACGATTAGTCACAGTGCAACCAGCCGGATGCAGATGGCGGAAAGGGTTAAAGGAAAATTACACAACTCGACTATGAGAAACCAGCGAGAGGGAACGGTGCAACGAGACTCCGGATGAGATCCGCGGTGAACGCCGTGACCCCGGATCTTTGCAATGGCCGATTAAAAGGGACATTACTGCGATGTGATGAGCGCTCAGGTCACAGGTAAGGGCGTATTCTCACAGCGCAGTAATGTTGCAGTTTTTTGACATGTTCACTAACATCACAGCAAAAATCGCAATCTGACCGCGCCGTGTGAATACGTCCTATTTCTACTGTGATTGGGATCGCTACAGATAGAAATCCTGCAAATGGTAAAATTCATGGGGACAACAAAGGGATCGATGGAGGTTCACACAACAGCGAGAGCGGCAGATCTCTAAAAACTGATAGAAAAAAAAATAAAACAAAAAGCAAAGTCATTGGATATTACCGCAATACTGCAATATTCTAGAGACAGGAGAATGGAGGGTCCTCGCCACAATCACGATCTGGAGAGACTCGTCGCCAATCAGCGGATCACAAAGTGTACGACAGTGATCGACGGGAACTGCTTGGGAAACCTGGAGTAAGTTCTGTTTCCCTGCAGTGCCCCCACAGGGATAATGAGGCATTACATCATTCTCACTCATATCAATGGCTTGTCTGGGCAAGCAGGAAAGGAAAAGTCCTCCAGATGAACGGCACTATAATTCTCCACTCTTCCCAAGAGAAAATCCTCAATACGAGACCCATCCATTAACTCCTGATACATGAGGGTGCGACCACCAGAAACTCCCAGAAATCCCAAGAACAAGGCTCTGCAGAGCGGAGGTACGCATGCTCGAGCTCTGCTTCCTTCACGGTCTATAAGAGTTCTGGAGAAAGCCGAGTACAGCGCCCCATGGTGGAGAACGCACACCTCCGCTACATTTATTGTCTATGGGACTAATGGAGACAGCAGAGAGCGGCACTTGGCTTTCTCCAGACGTCCCATAGACATCAAATGGAGAGGAGGTGGAGGATGTGCAGCTCTGCTCCATTCTACACCAGGCTGCAGAGCTCAGTCTCCCCCCTTTCTTGATATTGCTGGGGGTCCTGACGAACCCAGAGATCAGCAAGAAATCTCCAATCCTATAACTTGAAATTCCTGGACTCTTTATTATGGTGAATGTCGTGCATGGCGGCCCGGCCAGTCCGCGCATGGCGGCCCGGCCCGTCCTCGCATGGCAGCCCGTCCTCGCATGGCAGCCCGTCCTCGCATGGCAGCCCGTCCTCGCATGGCAGCCCGTCCTCGCATGGCAGCCCGTCCTCGCATGGCAGCCCGTAGCTTTAGAGAACACGACCACAGGATTAGTGATTGCTGCTTCATCGGTTTCCAGAAGCAACAATTGTATCACAAGTGCACAAACCTCTGATAACAGAGGATGAGAGGAATGGGACACCATCGCCCTACAGCCTGGCATGGACGCCCAGCCCCAGGTGCACACGGGTTAATGCCGCGCCGAATTCCACACAGACCATCAGAAATTCTTCAGCTGTACATTCCCAGAGGAGAAACTCTTGTATCTGTGGCAACGTGTGATGTCTAAATTGCTTAATCCCATTACACCGCCTCCTCTACAAAAGGGAATTGCAGCTGCAGAATCTCTGATATCGGAACATCTCTCCCCAGAAAGATGAAATGTTCTGATATAAGATCGGCGAGACCCCCGAGGTGAACAAACACCACTTCCCCCGTGTGTCATATTAGAATCACTCACAGAATTCACAAATTCTGCCCTCGATAATGTAAAAAATCAAAGACCAATTAGGAAAACACCTGATCGACAAGACGGAGGATGACGAATCCCAGAGAAAGGTGAAGCTGCAGGACAAGACGTAACGTCACAATACAGATAACGAGCCGATACTAAGCAAGAGCGAAACGTCTCAGCAGTATTATAGTAGTTATATTCTTGTACATAGGAGCAGTATTATAGTAGTTATATTCTTGTACATAGGAGCAGTATTATTGTAGTTATATTCTTGTACATAGGAGCAGTATTATAGTAGCTATATTCTTGTAGATAGAGGGCAGTATTATGGTAGTTATATTCTTGTACATAGCAGTATTATAGTAGTTATATTCTTGTACATAGGAGCAGTATTATAGTAGTTATATGCTTGTACATATGAGCAGTATTATAGTAGTTATATTCTTGTACATAGGGGGCAGTATTATAGTAGTTATATTCTTGCACATAGGAGCAGTATTATAGTAGTTATATTCTTGTACATAGCAATATTATAGTAGTTATAGTAGTTATATTCTTGTACATAGGAGCAGTATTATAGTAGTTATATTCTTGTATATAGGGGCAGTATTATAGTAGTTATATTCTTGTACATAGAGGCAGTATTATAGTAGTTATATTCTTGTACATAGGGAGCAGTATTATAGTAGTTATATTCTTGTACATAGGAGGCAGTATTATAGTAGTTATATTCTTGTACATAGGAGCAGTATTATAGTAGTTATATTCTTGTACATAGGGGCAGTATTATAGTAGTTATATTCTTGTATATAGGGGCAGTATTATAGTAGTTATATTCTTGTACATAGGAACAGTATTATAGTAGTTATATTCTTGTACATAGAGGCAGTATTATAGTAGTAATATTCTTGTACATAGGGGGCAGTATTATAGTAGTTATATTCTTGTACATAGGAGCAGTATTATAGTAGTTATATTCTTGTACATAGGGGGCAGTATTACAGTAGTTATATTCTTGTACATAGGAGCAGTATTATAGTAGTTATATTCTTGTACATAGGGGCAGTATTACAGTAGTTATATTCTTGTACATAGGAGCAGTATTATAGTAGTTATATTCTTGTACATAGCAGTATTATAGTAGTTATATTCTTGTACATAGGAGCAGTATTATAGTAGTTATATTCTTGTACATAGGAGCAGTATTATAGTAGTTATATTCTTGTACATAGGAGCAGTATTATAGTAGTTATATTCTTGTATATAGGGGCAGTATTATAGTAGTTATATTCTTGTACATAGGGGCAGTATTATAGTAGTTATATTCTTGTACATAGGAGCAGTATTATAGTAGTTATATTGTTGTACATAGGAGCAGTATTATAGTAGTTATATTCTTGTACATAGGAGCAGTATTATAGTAGTTATATTCTTGTACATAGGGGCAGTATTATAGTAGTAATATTCTTGTACATAGGGGGCAGTATTATAGTAGTTATATTCTTGTACATAGGAGCAGTATTATAGTAGTTATATTCTTGTACATAGGGGGCAGTATTATAGTAGTTATATTCTTGTACATAGGGGGCAGTATTATAGTAGATATATTTTTGTACATAGGAGCAGTATTACAGTAGTTATATTCTTGTACATAGGGGGCAGTATTACAGTAGTTATATTCTTGTACATAGGAGCAGTATTACAGTAGTTATATTCTTGTACATAGGAGCAGTATTATAGTAGTTATATTTTTGTACATAGGGGCAGTATTATAGTAGTTATATTCTTGTATATACGGGGCAGTATTATAGTAGTTATATTCCTGTACATAGGGGCAGTATTATAGTAGTTATATTCTTGTACATAGGGAGCAGTATTATAGTAGTTAGATTCTTGTACATAGGGGGCAGTATTATAGTAGTTATATTCCTGTACATAGGGGGCAGTATTATAGTAGTTATATTCTTGTATATAGGGGGCAGTATTATAGTAGTTATATTCTTGTACATAGGAGCAGTATTATAGTAGTTATATTCTTGTACATAGGGGGCAGTATTATAGTAGTTATATTCTTGTACATAGGGGCAGTATTATAGTAGTTATATTCTTGTACATAGGAGCAGTATTATAGTAGTTATATTCTTGCACATAGGGAGCAGTATTATAGTAGTTATATTCTTGTACATAGGGGGCAGTATTATAGTAGTTATATTCTTGTACATAGGAGCAGTATTATAGTAGTTATATTCTTGTACATAGGAGCAGTATTATAGTAGTTATATTCTTATACATGGGGAGCAGTATTATAGTAGTTATATTCTTGTACATAGGAGCAGTATTATAGTAGTTATATTCTTATACATGGGGAGCAGTATTATAGTAGTTATATTCTTGTACATAGGAGCAGTATTATAGTAGTTATATTCTTATACATGGGGAGCAGTATTATAGTAGTTATATTCTTGTACATAGGGAGCAGTATTATAGTAGTTATATTCTTGCACATAGGGAGCAGTATTATAGTAGTTATATTCTTGTATATAGGAGCAGTATTATAGTAGTTATATTCTTGTACATAAGGGGCAGTATTATAGTAGTTATATTCTTGTACATAGGAGCAGTATTATAGTAGTTATATTCTTGTACATAGGAGCAGTATTATAGTAGTTATATTCTTGTACATAGGGGCAGTATTATAGTAGTTATATTCTTGTACATAGGAGCAGTATTATAGTAGTTATATTCTTGTACATAGGGGCAGTATTATAGTAGTTATATTCTTGTACATAGGGAGCAGTATTATAGTAGTTATATTCTTGTACATAGGGAGCAGTATTATAATAGTTATATTCTTGTACATAGGAGCAGTATTATAGTAGTTATATTCTTATACATGGGGAGCAGTATTATAGTAGTTATATTCTTGTACATAGGGGGCAGTATTATAGTAGTTATACTCTTGTACATAGGGGCAGTATTATAGTAGTTATATTCTTGCACATAGGGAGCAGTATTATAGTAGTTATATTCTTGTACATAGGGGGCAGTATTATAGTAGTTATATTCTTGTACATAGGAGCAGTATTATAGTAGTTATATTCTTATACATGGGGAGCAGTATTATAGTAGTTATATTCTTGTACATGGGAGCAGTATTATAGTAGTTATATTCTTATACATGGGAGCAGTATTATAGTAGTTATATTCTTGTACATCGGAGCAGTATTATAGTAGTTATATTATTGTACATAGGAGCAGTATTATAGTAGTTATATTCTTGCACATAGGGAGCAGTATTATAGTAGTTATATTCTTGCACATAGGGAGCAGTATTATAGTAGTTATATTCTTGTACATAGGGGGCAGTATTATAGTAGTTATATTCTTGTACATAGGGGCAGTATTATAGTAGTTATATTCTTGCACATAGGGAGCAGTATTATAGTAGTTATATTCTTGTACATAGGGGGCAGTATTATAGTAGTTATATTCTTGTACATAGGAGCAGTATTATAGTAGTTATATTCTTGTACATAGGAGCAGTATTATAGTAGTTATATTCTTATACATGGGGAGCAGTATTATAGTAGTTATATTCTTGTACATAGGAGCAGTATTATAGTAGTTATATTCTTGTACATAGGAGCAGTATTATAGTAGTTATATTCTTGTACATCGGAGCAGTATTATAGTAGTTATATTATTGTACATAGGAGCAGTATTATAGTAGTTATATTCTTGTACATAGGGGCAGTATTATAGTAGTTATATTCTTGTACATAGGAGCTGTATTATAGTAGTTATATTCTTGTACATAGGGGCAGTATTATAGTAGTTATATTCTTGTACATAGGGGGCAGTATTATAGTAGTTATATTCTTGTACATAGGGGCAGTATTATAGTAGTTATATTCTTATACATGGGGAGCAGTATTATAGTAGTTATATTCTTGTACATAGGAGCAGTATTATAGTAGTTATATTCTTGTACATAGGAGCAGTATTATAGTAGTTATATTCTTGTACATCGGAGCAGTATTATAGTAGTTATATTATTGTACATAGGAGCAGTATTATAGTAGTTATATTCTTGTACATAGGGGCAGTATTATAGTAGTTATATTCTTGTACATAGGAGCTGTATTATAGTAGTTATATTCTTGTACATAGGGGCAGTATTATAGTAGTTATATTCTTGTACATAGGGGGCAGTATTATAGTAGTTATATTCTTGTACATAGGGGGCAGTATTATAGTAGTTATATTCTTATACATGGGGAGCAGTATTATAGTAGTTATATTCTTGTACATAGAGGCAGTAGTATAGTATTAAAGTGCCCTTTTTGAAAGCTTTATGGAGAATGTGCTGTAGTTATCAGAGGGTCCATGCTATGATGTTTCGCACCCCAGGCTGTTCGTATCCAGGAATTGTTCACAGTTTTCCTAATATACGGATCGGCGTCTCCTTTCCGTTACTTTCTGTGGTTCCAGGCTCCGTTCTCTGCATTATAGTGCGGCTTTATGCAGCTCAGCAGCTGTCAGCGTGAAATGGCCTAATTCACTTCCGATTCATGATCTAAGAATGAAATAGCGAAAAAGCCGAACGTGTGAGTGAAAGACGCTGAAGGATCAGCCAGGGAAGGAGGAAGAAAACTAAAACCTATGAATTGTTGATGAACCGTCTACACCACCACCTCCTCTGTCCATTAACCACTGACACTGCCGATATGAATTATTGGAGTGAAATCCTAGCAATGTTACAGGAGATTGACCACAACCGGGTGTACTCTATTTTATATGCTACATAACATACATTGGAATACTGAAGTTGCTGTGAAAGGTGGGGTCCAATCTGGGATGGGAAAAGGTTTAGCCAGAAAAGAAAAAAAATCATTTGATCTGAAAAATATGATCCGGTTAATAAGTCCCAAAATAATATAATAGGAATGTCAAGGGGTTCTTATAATCATTTAAAATTAAACAAAAGATCAAAAAGATTTTTGAGAAAAACTGCGGGATCAGTTTAATAATGCATATAATAAATTTTATTAAAGATATATTCTCATATAAGTGGAAAAAAAACATATAAAGTGAGACAGAACTGGGATGGGAAAAGGGTCTGTAATAAACACTGCTGTGCAGCCATGACATCCTGTATTATACTCCAGAGCTGCACTCACTATTCTGCTGGTGGAGTCACTGTGTACATACATTACATTACTGATCCTGAGTTACATCCTGTATTATACTCCAGAGCTGCACTCACTATTCTGCTGGTGCAGTCACTGTCTACATACATTACATTACTGATCCTGAGTTACCTCCTGTATTATACCCCAGAGCTGCACTCACTATTCTGCTGGTGCAGTCACTGTGTACATACATTACATTACTGATCCTGAGTTACCTCCTGTATTATACTCCAGAGCTGCACTCACTATTCTGCTTGTGCAGTCACTGTGTACATACATTACTGATCCTAAGTTACATCATGTATTATACTCCAGAGCTGCACTCACTATTCTGCTGGTGCAGTCACTGTGTACATACATTACATTACTAATCCTGAGTTATATCCTGTATTATACTCCAGAGCTGCACTCACTATTCTGCTGGTGCAGTCACTGTGTACATACATTACATTACTGATCCTGAGTTACATCCTGTATTATACTCCAGAGCTGCACTCACTATTCTGCTGGTGCAGTCACTGTGTACATACATTACATTACTGATCCTGAGTTACATCCTGTATTATACTCCAGAGCTGCACTCACTATTCTACTGGTGCAGTCACTGTGTACATATATTACATTACTGATCCTGAGTTATATCCTGTATTATACTCCAGAGCTGCACTCACTATTCTGCTGGTGCAGTCACTGTGTACATACATTACATTACTGATCCTGAGTTACATCCTGTATTATACTCCAGAGCTGCACTCACTATTCTGCTGGTGCAGTCACTGTGTACATATATTACATTACTGATCCGGAGTTACATCCTGTATTATACTCCAGAGCCGCACTCACTATTCTGCTGGTGCAGTCACTGTCTACATACATTACATTACTGATCCTGAGTTACATCCTATATTATACTCCAGAGCTGCACTCACTATTCTGCTGGTGCAGTCACTGTGTACATACATTACATTACTGATCCTGAGCTACATCCTGTATTATACTCCAGAGCTGCACTCACTATTCTGCTGGTGCAGTCACTGTGCACATACATTACATTACTGATCCTGAGTTATATCCTGTATTATACTCCAGAGCTGCACTCACTATTCTGCTGGTGCAGTCACTGTGTACATACATTACATTACTGATCCTGAGTTACATCCTATATTATACTCCAGAGCTGCACTTACTATTCTGCTGGTGCAGTCACTGTGTACATACATTACATTACTGATCCTGAGTTACATCCTATATTATACTCCAGAGCTGCACTTACTATTCTGCTGGTGCAGTCACTGTGTACATACATTACATTACTGATCCTGAGTTACATCCTATATTATACTCCAGAGCTGCACTCACTATTCTGCTGGTGCAGTCACTGTGTACATACATTACATTACTGATCCTGAGTTACCTCCTGTATTATACTCCAGAGCTGCACTCACTATTCTGCTGGTGCAGTCACTGTGTACATACATTACATTACTGATCCTGAGTTACATCCTGTATTATACTCCGGAGCTGCACTCACTATTCTGCTGGTGCAGTCACTGTGTACATACATTACTGATCCTGAGTTACATCCTGTATTATACTCCAGAGCTGCACTCACTATTCTGCTGGTGCAGTCACTGTGTACATACATTACATTACTGATCCTGAGTTACATCCTGTATTATACTCCAGAGCTGCACTCACTATTCTGCTGGTGCAGTCACGGTGTACATACATTACATTACTGATCCTGAGTTACAT